>NC_142930.1:72236133-72278633 GCF_046866305.1 Octopus bimaculoides | reverse complement strand
ATATACATATATATATATATATACATATATATATATATATTCCCCTGCTTCCTCTCTTCACTCCTATCTACCTTCTCCCTTCATCGATACCCCCTACATCCACACTCCACCTCACACATCCAACTCCTACATACCCCAACCCTATCCCCACAGCCCACCCTCACATCCCCACACCCCACCCTCACATCCCCACACCCCAAAACCGCCAAACCATCATCCACACACCCACACATTGCAGACGCACCCAATCATAGGTCTCAGTTACCAGCCCCTATCCACCCGTACACACAATTCCCACATACACTCACGCACGCGCATCTTCGTTTTGGGATCATTGATACTTAATTATCTCCCTTTCTTCCTAACTCTCCTGTCTAACTACATTTGTCCAGCCAGTCGCCATGATTGACCGCTAGCTCCAAAAGATTTTTAATCTCTGTTATTTCCTCGTATTACTTTCTGTGGAAGAGTGTAGCCTCGAAACGTAAAAGACTTTCTTACCTTCCCGAGTGTCAGACTAATACATCTGCTTGTTGTTTATACACCTGTCTTCGTCTTTTGTTTTTCTGCACATTTCATATATATTACTGTCTGTCTCTCTGTGCCAGTGTAAGGGTATAATAGTTCTAGACACACCGTTATGCCTGACTACTTTTCATCCTTGTTCAAAGATGATCCTGACAGAACCAACAAAAGTAACAACTATCACTTTGCTCATCATTGAATGTTTCATTGACTATATCATATCAAATGAGAATCGAACTCAGTGTCTATAGGTTCAAACGGATATTATCTAGAGCGCATGCATGCATGGCTATATGGTTATTAGCTTCTGGTTTATACCCAGTGCTTCAAATCTTGAACAAATATATTTAAAACCTTCAGCTGACAAATGTCTAGCAGTGGGAAATTGTACATGGAATCTGCATCGAACCCCGCCATGTGTGTGTGTATGTGTGTGTGTGTGTACATGTTTGCTGTGTGTGTGCATGTGTGCTTGTTTATTGTTCTTTAATTTGGCGGCTCTACATAGGTTTTAATAAGATAATTACAGAACTTGCGGTAAGCACTTGGGTCAAGGTGTGACGGACTGAAAATATTTTCCAAGGTGGGAATTTAGCATGGCCACAATACACTGAAAGTAGTCAAAGAATCTAAAAATGAAATGAAATGTATCTATTCCAAAGTCTTATCATTTGCCTGAGAAGTTACTGCCTTCTACACGTGTAAATTTCCTAAGTTCTAAGAAAGGTCATTGAACTGCTTGTCAAAAGCGTATTAACCAAATGAAATGGTAAACATCAGCTGCTCTTGATCTTTCTCTCTTTATTTCTTTCTTCTTTCTTTCTTTCTTTCTTTCTTTGTGTCTCCGTCTCTCTCCTTCTTGACCCGCTCTTGTTTTTTTTCTTCTCAATATTCAGTTCTGCACACATTGCTCAATATTCCCAGTTACAGCCTAGAATTCACTTTTTGCTCATGTTTTGTGTACAACTATCTATTTTCTCTTATAAGTTCAGCATACATATCGTCTGCATCGACTTCAACCGTCTGGATGAGCCTAAAAAAACCCTTGAGCATTATCTTTCGTTCTCCGACTAAACAACAATAAAACTAAACATAGCTCTTGATTATCCTTTCTGCTTTCTTAATTTACGTTTTGAAGCTTTCAGCATAAAGAAATGCCGATCATTATATGCTGTTGTAATTATTTAGTTTCAATTGAGTTTATTAATAACAACAACAACAACGACAACCACCACCACCGCCACCGCCACCACCAATACAACAACAATAATATTTTTTTTTACTATGAGCACAAAGCCTGAAATTTGTGGGGAGTGGGCTAGTCAATTACATCGACCCCTGTGCGTATTATTTGATCAACCCCGAAAGGATAAAAGGCAAAGTCGACCTCGGCAGAATTTGAGGATCTATTTTAAAACTTGGGACACTGGTAGAATGTGTCATATAAAACATCTTTTACTCTTAGTCTTCTTAACAAAAAAAAGGAATTCCCAAGTTATTCCATGTTAAAGTTGTCGTATTTCTGTAATTTCAACCAATCACTGACGTCTATTCACCTCAATAGAGTTACTGCTAGGCGATCATAAAAATGTTATTCCCTGTGACATATTTCATCCGGTTTAATAGTAATTTATACGCATATATTGTTTATATAATAAATTACGCTGTGCGTATCTATGTGTGTAACAATTTTTGAGTTCGGATTCTAGAGTTAGGGTTAGTTTTAGGGTTAGGGTTACGGTTACGGTTACGGTTAACAGTCTAGTTAGGGTTAGGGTTAGGGTTAGGGGATTAATACGATATACACCGTTACAGCGCTAACTGTTTTCAACTGAATAGACGTCAGTGATTAGTAGAAATTATCGAAATAAGACAATTTTTTTACATGAAATAAATTCGAATACAAAAATTTTTTTCTGTTCTATAACACAAAATAGATAAGTATACGAAGTTTGAAAGTCTTTCCGTACCAAAAACATTACATAAAACATAAATGAAAACTGGCGCCCCCGTTTTAAAATAGATCCGAATTTGAACTCAGAACCTAAAAACGGACGAAATGATGCTAAGCATTTTCCTGTCGTGCTAACGATTCTTATTTCTTTATTGCCCACAAGGGGCTAAACATAGAGGGAGCAAACAAGGACATAGAAATCGTTTAAGTCGATTACATCGACGCCAGTGGGTAACTGGTACTTAATTAATCGACCCCGAAAGGATGAAAAACAAAGTCGACCTCGACGGAATTTGAACTCAGAACGTAACGGCAGACGAAATGCCGCTAAGCATTTCGCCTGACGTGCTAACGAATCAGCCGTCTCGCTGACTAATAAAAATACTACCAACAACAACAGCAACAACAATAATCTACGCATAGCACCAGTTCATTAGATAGAGCAAGAGGCTTGGAAATATCTAAATATGTGAATATGTTAATCTATTCTTGATTTATAAATCATGAAATGTGTTTCTTAAGGGGACCATTTCAACGTTTGCTTTGATTGCAAATAGCAAAACATACAAGAAGAATAACAAGAAGCAAAATAAATCTATACTGACAGGTCTGCTAAAGATCATTCTTAAACTCAGTCGAGTGTGAAGTTTGGAGTCTTGCTACATGTCATCAGATGTCATTACATCTGGGTTCCTTTTTCTTCTGTTCGTTTCTTCTTTTATTTTTGCAGTCGTTCTTTATTTGCCATGTGAGAATACATTGACATTTAATAAACTCAACATGGCTGTTATATACATATTATGATAGACATGAGCGACAATGGTGAAGTAAATGTAGTGCACCTGAGGCAGGGTTCAAATCTAATACACTGCCATTTGTATAATCAATAAATTACTCATTTAATAGCCTTAAAACAATTTGTTTATTTTTTATTCTCACTGTTTTTTACACACACACACACACACACACACACACACACACACACACACACACACACACACACACACACACACACGAGGTGTTGCTGAAAAGTTTCTGAGTATAAGGGTGTCACGAAAGGCCTGCCTGGAGGTCCAACGTTCCAAGTTCTTTTACAGGGCTTTGAAAAACTGAAGGACCGCTGAAATAAGTGTGTGAATCTGAGAGCAGAATATGTTGGATCCTTCCTTTTACCCAAAGCCAGGAACTTTTCAGCGTGCCCTCTTACATACATACATACATACACACACAGGGCAGCGAGCTGGCAGAATCGTTAGCATGTCGGGCGAAATGTTTACCGGTATTTCGTCTGCCGTTACGTTCTTAGTTCAAATTCCGCCGAGGTCGACTTTGCCTTTCATCCTTTCGGGCTCGATTAAATAAGCACCAGTTACACACTGGGGTCAATCTAATCGACTTAATCCTTTTGTCTGTCCTTGTTTGTCCCCTCTATGATGAGCTCCTCTGTAGGCAATAAAGAAATATATATACATACACGCATATATATATATATATATATATATATATATATATATATATATATATATATATATATATATAGGAGTGACTGTGTGCTGAATAGCTTGCTTACCAACCACATGGTTCCGGGTTCAGTTCTACTGCGTGGTACCTTGGGCAAATGTCTTCTACTATAGCCTCGGGCCGACCAAAGCCTTGCGAGGTGATTTGGTAGACGTAAACTGAAAGAAGTCCGTCGTATATATATATATATATATATATATATATATATATATATATATATATATATATATATATATATATACATATATATATATATATATATATATATATGTATGTATGTATGTGTGTTTGTGTCTGTGTTAGTCCCCCCCCCCAACATCGCTTGACAACCAATGCTGGTATGTTTACGTCCCCGTAACTTAGCGGTTCGGCAAAATAGACTGATAGAATAAGTACTAGGCTAACAAAGAATAGGTCCTGGGGTCGATTTGCTCGACTAAAGGCGGTGCTTCAGCATGGCCGCAGTCAAATGACTGAAACAAATAAAAGACTATATATATACATACTAGAACAACGGTGTCTGTCGCTGTAGCAAGTCGGCATATTTTGATATAGAATTTAGTCTTTTAATTTCCTTCTTTTATTAACTCGTGGAGGGTAGAATGTTGATGTGACCCAGAGAATGATAATGGATAAAACTCTTTGCAGCAATGCAGTTTGACAGATGTTCTACCCATCCTGCCATAGATAGGACTTCTTTTGCCAAAGGCAATATTGGTTTCAATATCGCATTCGGTGGAATTTGAACTCAGAACATAAAGACAAGAATGAGATGACGCTAAGCATTTTGCCTGGCCTGCTAATGATACTGCTAGTTTGTCGCCTTCTTTGCCAGTGATAATATTAATTCCTATAATACCAGACATTTAAGGAAAATGTATAATATTAACTAAAATATTTTTTTATTGAGATAAGCTCAAGTCGACTTCGGTGGTATTTGAACTCAGAATGTAGAGAGATATAACTAATTACCATATAAAACTTATGGAATTTTATGACAGAAATGTGTAATGGCAGCTATAGACGATCAAACGAATCTAGCGTTTGAATAGTACTTATGATATCGACTCCAGCGGGATAAGGTTATTCGTAATAGCGCACCGTGAAATTTGAACTCGAAGAATGAAATTAATTATTGCACGGCATTTCGTTCAGCAATCGATATTTTCACTCACTGTACCACTCATTGTTGTTGTTGTTGGCACTCCGTCGCTTACGACGTCGAGGTTTCCAGTTAATTCGATCAACGGAACAGCCTGCTCGTGAAATTAACGTTCAAGAGGCTGAGCACTCCACAGACACGTGTACCCTTAACGTAGCTCTCGGGAATATTCAGCGTGACACAGTGTGACAAGGCTGACCCTTTGAATTACAGGCACAACAGAAACAGGAAGTAAGAGTGAGAGAAAGTTGTAGTGAAAGAGTACAGCAGGGTTCGCCACCATCCCCTGCCTGAGCCTCGTGGAGCTTTAGGTGTTTTCGCTCAATAAACACTCACAACGCCCGGTCTGGGAATCGAAACCACAATCTTATGACCGCGAGTCCGCTGCTCTAACCACTGGGCCATTGCGCCTCCACGTACCACTCATACTTAGTGTGGAATCTTGTCTTTAGAAGCACGTGGAATAACTAAAAACGTAACTTTGCTTGTTCAAAGTTATAGCATGATTCAGGAGAATGTTAGCTATTAAAAAGTTCAAAAGTAATATTGTTAATACAAATATACATAAAATATCAGCCACAAAATACATTACATATATATTATATTTTTACCAGGGATTTTTTAAAATCAGCCATGTGACTAACATTACTTTAGCTCCAAACAATGTTGACAATTCTCACATCTTGTAAATTGCAATAAAGTTGATAAAAGACAAATAAATATTTGTATAGGTTCTTTTAATTGTAGTACTAGTGATGACTAAATGAAAATTTGGTAAAAACAAATAATGTAAACGTTGACTATAAAAGTAGTGGTACAGTTTTTGACACTTTCGTATATGAAAATCTCATTAACATGCCTTTCGCTCCGCTCTATATAATGCAATACTCCTGTAGACCAAACAAAACAGCATTCTAGGCTTGAGTTTTAAAAACTATATTATATTTAATATTCTAGTGGAAACTTATCAAAATGACAATCTAGATTCTTTTCGAAAGAGCGAAAATGGAATCACTTATCGCATCCACTAAATAAATAACCCAAAGATGCTACTACGAAGAAAAATAAAATGGCTAAGTTAAATAACAATTTTTCACTACATACAAGATGGCGCCTCGGAGTCATTCTTAAAACTTTTCTATTTTCTATGTCAAACCAACGAACAAGCTTGTGCATATCCTGAGCAATACTCGCATCATTATTTCGTCAAGTACGTCGAAGTCTATGCTTTGTTGAAATATATCTGGTCTCTTATCGTACTGAGATAATCCTTTCTACTATAGACACAAAGCCTGAAATTGGAGGTAGGGTGATAGTCGATAACTTCGACTTGAGTACTCAACTGGTACTTATTTTATCGATCGCGAAAGGATGAAAGGCAATGTCAACCTCGGTGGAATTTGTACTTACAACATAAAAACGAACGAAATGCTGATAAGCATTTTTCCTGCCGCAGTCAGCTTGCCGTTTTAATAATGATTTCAAATTTTGGCACAAGGCCAGCATTTTCGGGAGAGGTAGATAAAATAAGTACTCGAGTTGTACTTATTTTATCGACCCCGAAAGGGGACTCGGCGCAATTTGAACTCAGAAATGCCGCTAAGCATTTCGCCAAGCTCACTGCTTTAGTAATAATAATAATAATAATAATAATAATAATAATAATAATAATAATAATAATAATAATATTCCATTCTACTAAAGGTTCAAGGCCTGAAATTTGAGGAGAGGGGACTAGTCGATTACATCGACCCCAGTGTTTCACTGGTATTTAATTTATTGACCCAGGAAGGACGAAAGAGAGAGTCGACGGGCGAAATACTACTAAGCATTTCGTCTAGCGTGCTAACAATTCTGCCAGCTCACCGCCTTAATAATAATAATAATAATAATAATAATAATAATAATAATAATAATAATAATAATAATATAATATTTACCCTACATGGTAAATACTGGGCTAAACTAAATGCGAAAGAAATAGACAGAGAAAAATCCCAGCAATGGCTGAGAAGCTCAGGACTCAAAGCAGAGACTGAAGGATTTTTAATTGCTGCACAAGACCAGAGCCTCCCCACCAGAAATTACCAAAAACGCATAATGAAAAGAAATATAACAAGTAACTGTAGAATATGTGGAGATGGACAAGAAACAATAAATCATATTATCTCTGGCTGCCCAGTCCTGGCTAAGAAGGAATATATTCACAGACACGACAGAGCTGGGACCTATATACACTGGAAGCTATGCCAACACTATGGAATAACAACAGAAAAAAGATGGTATAAACACACGCCAGAAAAGGTCACAGAAAACGAGAAAGCAACCATACTCTGGGATATGCCAATACACACAGATAGAGAAATTAAGGCAAATAGACCAGATATAGTTGTCAAAGATCATGAAGGAAAAAAATGCTTTCTAATTGATGTATCAATACCAGCAGATGACAACGTTTCTCGAAAAGAAATGGAAAAACTTTCAAAATACAAAGACCTGGAAATAGAGATAACTCGAATGTGGAGTCTAAAAAGAGAAACAATTCCTATCATAGTAGGTGCCTTAGGTATAATAAAAAAATACTCAGACAAATACATAACAAAAATACCAGGACTTACAAATATATGTAACATACAGAAAATTGCACTACTGGGTACTGCACACATCCTACGCAAAACACTTTCAATACAGTAAACATAAAAGCACCACAGCAAACCACAGCACATACCCAAGGCGCACAGAGCTGCGCTCGGTAGTGAAGTGAAAGCACGTTATAAAAATAAAACTACTGAACAATAATAATAATAATAATAATAGTTCCTTTTATTAGCTACAGGAGCGTAGATGACGGGGACATCACATGGACAGACCACAATTTGTGTGGGGATTTACATAAAGGATGGGGAGAAAGAAATGGAAACGGCGAATTGCGATAAAAGTACACATTGTATACAAAATATGTGATAGCATGAATTATGCAGTCCTCCTGTTACAGGATAGACTACAGCTAGGATCAATCAAGGAACCTCACAGGTCCAGACACACTGAAGTCACGAGACCTCTCTTACGCTCTCTAATCTACAGGCACATACTTAGAGTAGAGCTATTCACCCTAACCATTTTTGTCGCGGTCACCCATCTTTTCATAAATTCAGTGGGTGATAGAGTTTTCCTCTTCAACCCTTTTTTCCTTTCAAATTGAAACTTAAAAAAAGATGAAGGTTCCATGAAATGTTTTGATTTAAATGTATGTATTGCAAGACACAGCTAGGTTTCTTTCGTCAACATTTTGCATGGTTCAACCTACACGAGTTTATGAGTTAATAACAAAATAGGAATTTTGAAAGAAGTATCTAGAAAATTAGTTTTTAACCATCGAATGGCTATAGGAGTGCATCAGAATAGAATAGTAAACAAAGTGGTCCATAGGTAAAACATGGTTGAGGATCACTATACTAGAGAGAAGAACATCACCTGCCATGCCTTGTTATAGGTGAATGGTGGGGCGATCCTCACGATAGAATCGGCCGATAGTCGGATTCATCTGACTCACGATAACAGCTGTTCGGCCTAACTCGGCAGTACTCGGAAACTGAACGAATGCCTGTTGAACGCTCCTTCGTTTCTGGTTCAGTCCAATAGCGCAGCAATTTGGTCAAGTGTCTTTTACTGTAGCTTTGGGCTGACCAATGCCTTGTGAGTGAATTTGGGAGACGGAAACTCTGTGAAAGCCCGCCGTATGCACACATGCAAACACACAGACGCTCACACACATATATGAAGACTGAAAAATTTGTCTGGCACTTTATTTTATGATCCTGAACGGAAGAAAAGCGAAGTTGACCAGGAGGTATTTGAACTCAGAGCATAAAGAACCGGAAGAAATAACGACTCATTTTGAGTTAGAGTCAATACTGAAGGAAGCCTAACCGACGTTCTGAACATGCTTCAAATCTAATGTCCTTTAAATGTGATATTAATTAGTGCATAATTAAGGTTTTCAGGGCTGCAGGTTACTCGATGCCATCGAGGTAGTACTTTATTGGTACTTTGTTTAATCTGAAAATAATGAAGACAATGTACTCACTTTCCATCCGCTAAATTCCATTGAAAAGTGTCGATGAACACGATGCTTATGGTAGGAAACATTTGCCCAGTGTGTCACGCGATTTGATGGAATCAAGAAGGCCATCATTGTGAAACAATATTTGCAACACACGCAAGCGCGCATACTGCTATGCGTGTGGCTATGGTATAAATCAATTAAAACGATGAAAGACAAAGTCAACTCTGATGATATTTGAACTCACAGCGTAAAGGTTAAATGCTGAAATAGTAAATATAAGCAACAATCGGTAGAAACTAATTATGGTTAGCCCCAATAAATGAAAAGAAAGAAAATGAAAATTGATAAAATTCGTAAAATGAGATAAAGAGCCAAGCCCAATGGCGTCAGAATTCACATCTTTTTCTCACTGCATATCTAATTATCTTATTTTATTAAATGCTGTACAGCATGTAAAATATTTAGTCAGATGATGTTTGTTTTCTGCCAAATTCACTGTCCTTCGTCTCGACCACATACTGTTTTTCATGTAAGCAACATGATCATTCCCATCATTAAGAAGAACGACAGCGACCGCACAAACACGATACATATACATACATATACAGTAATATATTCAAGTATATAATCTGTACGGGCTCAGAGCACATATACAAATACGCGAGCAAAACAAAACATAGCCGTCAACGTCACTGCTACAAATATATCTACACATAACGCAGTCTTACAACACACACAAGCACAAACACATAAAGAGTCACATAACCATACTCATACACATGACATACATACCAGTCCCTAGCACCCTCCTCTCATACACTTCATGTACTTTTTCTACAGCAATGGCAAGAAGAGCAACAATGAACAAACAATGGCGGACAGAAAGATGATGAAATGTATAAAATAGAATAACAATATAAACAGTGACAATTTTTTTTTTTTTAGGGAGAGTTAGAGAAGAATAGAGAGGGAGAAACAGAGAGAGAGAGAGGAAGAGAGCAAAAACGATAGGAAGAAAGAGACAAAGTGATACGACACAGAAGTGGTGTGACACACGGAAACAACGGACAAGAAAAGAGAGGAAAAATAAAAGCAAGAGAACGAGAAGGTGATTGACAAAAGTAATGGGTAGATAGTGAGAAAAAGAGACAAACAGAAGCGTAGAGAGAGAGAGAGTGAGAGAGAGAGAGAGAGTGAGAGAGGGTATATGCATATGTGTATATATATATATATATATATATATATATATATATATATATATATATGTATATACACACACACACATGCACACGCGCACACGCACACACACACATAGGCGTATGTTGGGTGAAGGTGTGTGGATGAGTGAGAGGGAGTCAGAGAAAGAAAAAGAGAGAGGGCGAGAGAGAGAGAAAAAGAGAGAGAGAGAGAGAGAGAGAAGAACAGGGATACGCGAAATTGTTTATAGGAAACTAAAGACTAACCAGATTACTATACAAGTCATCGTATGTCTAAATATGTCAGTCAAAGAACGATGGAAGTAGATGTGCCTTTTTTGTATTTTTTTATTTTTGTTTTTGGAATAATAGCGATGGAAGTAAGGGTGCTGTATACATAGAAATGGGTCAGACGGTACCATTCTACAGAATTCACACCGAACGACACTTCCGCACTCATTTCTTGTAATTGTTTACGGTTCAATAGATATTCACAATTGCAAAATGTGAGGAACATATACAACATACACCCATATACGGATGTGTTTAAGTTCATACTTACACACAGGCATACAACCTATATACATACACACATAAAAACAAACATTTATATATATATATATATATATATATATATATATATTTAGTGGAATCAACAGAGTGACTCAAGAGCCGAGAGTTCGGTGCGTTGGCGCTTATCAAAATATGAAACGCACAAAACGTTCGGTCCTTGTGTCACTCTGTTGCTTCTGTTGTAGTTCCATCAAGACCATGCTCATCGTGGATCTAGTCTTTTTCATTCGCAAAATGAGCCCCCTTTAATTTTGCTGAGATTGCTTTCAATTTTGGTGCATTGATGCAACTCTGAATTTTGATTACGAACCGATAATTTTATCTCGTAAATTAAAGAATCTGATGGTATTTAGAATTAAAGTTGGGAAATTTGGGTAATTTTAGCCAATCAACACACAGCGAGGCATTAACAGCTTGTTACTATGACAACCGCACATTGTTTTGTGCTTCACCCGCATGTTCTATTGATTCTTCACATCATGAGATTTACTTTATCCTTGTGTTTTATTTTAATAAAAAATTACATTTATCAATTAGAATTTTATTATAGATATTTTTCGCCAATTGTCTTAATGTTTTACATATTTTTCATATAAAGCAAAAGTTGTTTGCCATGTTTATACAGTTTCTTGGCATTATGGAGGTGAATGGAATATGTGAACTTAGTACAAATAATTTGACATTATTTTCGAATTCTGCATGCAAAACATATAAGTTACAGGTATCCTTTTTCTTGGGACAAATTCTTTGTTGACCAGTGTTATTCTCATCGTAGATTACAAATCCAAGCATGAAAATGTTACTCAACTTTGAAGTTTTGGACACACACACACACACACACACACACACACACACACACACACACACACACACACACACTTATATATTAATGATGTACATAAATACATGACAGGTAATCATAAAACTGAAATGTGCATAAAGTAAACACATGCAAACAAATATATTATTACAATAAAAAAAATAACATACAATCAATGAGGAGACAAACGAAACAGTAAGATGATACATATTGATTTTATGAGGTATTTCTTTTTATTTAAGAAGCCTACAATAAAGAGGTCATTTCATAGACGCTAAATAATAAATTTCACAGGGTACAACCTTAAAGTTGACACCGCCCGCAAAACGCAGAAAATTTCTGTTTCGCTATTGGCTATAAATACAGTTTTTTCGATTTTTAAACCTCTGTAACCTGTTCCTTCAATTTTTTCTCCACATCATACCTTCATAGTAATTAGACTGGAAAACTTGATTATCATAGTCGATTTTCAGATTTCTTTTACTGTCTTTTAAAAAATATATATTTTGCGAATGAAAAAAAAAAAGATCTCTTATCGTTCTTTTTAGACATCTGCAGTATTGTGCATTGAGAATTTGTCCCCCAGGGCCAAACTATCAATCGAGAGTTCTACTGTGAAGTTTTGAGACAGTTTGAAGGAAGACATTCGGCGAAAGTGACCGGATCTGTGGAGAGCGAAAATCGGATTCTTCTGGACGACAATGCATCCTGTCACTGAGTTCTCTTCACTCATGAGTTTCTCGCCAAAAACAATATCGTATCGCTTCTGCAGCCGCTCTATTCGCTAGATTTAGTATCTGCGAACTTCCATCTCTTTCCCAAGATGAAAATGGCGGCTCAAAAGTCGCCGTTTCAACACCATTGTCGTGATCAAGAGCAAATCCCGGAAGATCCTTGAGTCACAGAAAACAACTTCCAAATCGGATTCCAAAGGTGGCAGAAACGCTGGGATCGGTGTACTGCTGCGCAAGGCCACTATTTCGAAGGGGACGATGTTAAAACTTAAGTAATTACTTTACTTTAAAGCATAGTTAGTCCGGGAATTTTTTGATACCATCTCGTATTTATCACCCAGTTAACTGATTCTATCAATCCCGGTTAACTCCAAACTTGAGCTAAAAGTTTCTAGACTTAAACTATACATCTTCCACATCCTTTAAAACCAGTCAAATACATCACCAAACCTTTCTCAATTGCAATGCCTTACATGGTATTCATGGTGTCCACTGGCACCCAAACATTTCAATCCGGTGTTTATTGCTGGCTTCTATTCTTTTAATCAGAATGCATGTCACTGATAGTATCATCTTAAGCCTTAATGGTAACTTTGATGAGCGGGAGTGGAGATATAAATCCTTTCTACTATAGGCACAAAGCCTGAAATTTGGGTGGACTGGAATTTGGAGGGACTGGAATTTGGAGGGACTGGAATTTGGAGGGACGAGTCGATTACATCCACACCGGTGTTCAATTGGTACTTATTTTATCGACACCGAAAATTTGAAAGTATCTCCAAATCTACATAGACGAGCCAGCCCATCATCTTCCCTCACGGATTACCATGTGCGTCGCTGGCGGTACCGCAGAAAATCTGTGGTTTACTATCCGGGAGTGAATAATTTATTATTACAATTAAAAGGGTAAAGGATTATCAATTTATTAATAAATTAATAATTAATAATTTTTACCAAGCCCTGCTGAACCCTTAATTTTGTTTATAAATGTATAAGAACTTTTAAATAAGTTCCACTCCGATAATGGTGCTTACATACCGAAGGGCTTGGTAAAAATTATTAATTATTAATTTATTAATAAATTGATAATCCTTTACCCTTTTAATTGTAATAATAATATATATATAGTGCACTTCATATTCGAGGCTCCGATAAAGCTATAAGGCATTATTCAGGCGCTAAACTATGAGCGCACTGCATTTATAGCAGAAACAGCTGTAAGCTAATGAAGTTCATAATATAATCGATGTTTCTTTTGTCATCTCATTTTGCTATTATATATGTTTGTGTCTTTGTGTGTGTATGTGTGTATACATCAATTTGGCTATCTATCTATCTATCTATCTATCTATCTATCTATCTATCTATCTATACATACATACATACATACATACATACATACATATATCTTCATGTATATATATATATACATATATATATATATATATATATATATATATATATATATATATATATATATATATATATATATATATATATATATAGTTCAAAAACACAATAACAAAAAAACAAAAAAACAACAAAGTGAGGACGTGATATGGATAGTATTATTGGACGCCCATATATATATATATATATATATATACAGTCGTCAACTAAATGTGACTAAGGGTGTCAAGACACCTACATTGCTAGAAATAAGAGTTAAAATGCTCCAATGCTATTATAAAGCACATAACATATTCTGATAGGAGATGCAATCGCCCCGAGCACCGAACCAAGAATTCCCTAAACTGACCGGTTAGTTACGGCTAACTTAGCCATCGTCATTAAGGCCAACTTGTTCGGCAGATACCGGGCTACCTCGCCTGTTAGAATATATATCTTTACCATAAAAAATTATGGATGATATAGTAGATTGCTAATGAGTATACATAAATTAATAAAATCAACTTTACCGTGTAACATTGCAACCAGCTGTTTTTATTAATTGATACCACCTCGTATGAGTGATATCCAAAATACAGTGGAGAAGGCTAGTCACTGGATTTGGTTAAAAAGAGACGATAAGCGACGGCTAGAGAAATATTGAGCTTTGTTTTTAATAACCAGTTGATCTAGCAAGCGGAGCCTCATATCAGTGAGGGGGGCCGGTGCGCATTGATGCCGTCGAGAGGTAGGCCCCGAAACGGCGTGCATTCTCTCCGGTTGACACCATACACTTGCTGGCTTCCGGTATGCGGAGTTCTCAACTGATAGCACTTGCATGTGCGAGTTGTTTGCAAGACATATTTAATTGATATGTATATATATATATATATATATATATATATATATATATATATATATATATATAAACAATATATGAGTATATGCATATATATGTACATGTATGTATATACCTTCATCCACATGTACATATAGATACATAACTGGGTACACATATATATATATATATATGTATATATATATATATATGAATGCACACACAGGCACACACATATATGTAATTATGTTATTATGGTGAATGTTTGTATATATAATACATATAACATATTGCATCGAGTATTCATTTGTCAGCTAATATACAGAAGCACCGAATTAGACATTTGCTTAATCTAAGTACTACTGAAATATAATCTTTCACATCACTATTAATAAACAATTAACTGCTACATAGAAAAGTGAGCTTAGTTACATCCTTTTACTATCTTCGCTGAACCACATTATTCATTGAACAGTTAACATCTTTTGCAGTTGTAAATTAAATGTGAAAATGTTAAATTCCACTTGTTAATAAGAAATAAGCTCATAACAGACCATCCATTCACACGTACTCAAATACAATTACATTTACATTTAAATATATTAACCCTTTATTCTTCTTGTTCTTTTAGCTTTCATCGTTTACTTGTTTCAGCTTTCATCGTTTACTTGTTTCAGTCATTGGACTGCCGACATACTGGGGCACCGCCTTGAAGAATTTTCAGTCGAATGATACGACCCTAGTGGTTGTCTTTTTTTAAGCCTGGAGCTTATTCTATCTGTCTTTGTTGATAAACCACTAAGTTACGGGTACATAAACACACCAACACCGGTTGCCAAACTCACACACACACATTTAAAATTTAATAAAGTATTATTACCATTATTAATTTCGGTACCCTAATTTATTTGTATGTATATATATGTATATATATATATATATATATATATATATATATATATATATATATATATATATATATATATATATATATGACGAGCTTCTTTCATTTACCATGTACTAAATACACCAGCAAGGCTTCGGTCGGCCTGAGGCTATAGTAGAAGACACCTGCCCAAAAGTGCCACTCACTAGGACTGAACCCAGATCTACGTGATTGGGAAGTAAACTTCTCACAGCCACGCCTGCGCCTTTATAGTCACGCCCGCCCTAGAAATTTGTTTAAGTATTCATTAATTTGCTTGATGACACTTTATATTCCTTCTGTTTTTGAATTGGATTTTTGTTTGATTTAACACTACTGATGCTGATTTATATCCTTCATATTTACTATCCGACTAACATCATTGTTCTGTCACGAAAATGTGTTAAGTCTAGTGAAATAAGAAGCCCATTATATTGAGTTAATAGACTGAAGAGATTTGAACATTCTACAATTTTCATCGTATCGAGTTCTGTATATTAATAATATATATATTGCATTTCTGCGCTAGCGGACATTTAGATTTGTCTCTCCATTTGCATCAGGAGCAGGTTTCAATCGTCCGTTATGTATTGATACATGACTTAACATTAGGGAGTCAAAAAAAGATAATTTTAATCGTGTGTTTGTTAAAGATTTTATTGTATCTGATTTTTCTCGTGCGAAGAATTGCTGATGGTAATATGAACTTAACGCCTCTATTCGATTATCGCTCCTAAAATCCAAAGGCTCTCAAGGGTTACGCAAATTTTAATTTGCCTCTGATTTGGTGTTCAAAGAAGGCATTGCTGACAAAGAGCCTTTTTCAAGAGTGGTTTAGAAATGTTGGGGGTTTACTGTAGAAAAGTGCTGTTCCATACATAATATATTTCCAACAAAGCGTCACTCCTTTTAGACAATACCCCAATCTACCCAGAACTTTAAATAAATATTCTGATAATGTGACAGCGGAACATATCCTCAAGAGTACAACTTCTTTACTCTAGTCAATGGATCAAGATGTGATATCTAACTTCAGTGATTTATCTGACAACTTTCAAACAACTTGTGAAAGTAATTGACAGGGAGGGTTAATCTACATTTAGAGACTTCTGGAAGACGTTCAGCATAGTGGATGTTGTAGATAACGTGGCTGAAGTGAAACCTTCAACTTTGAATGGTGTTTCCGAAAATTTATGGCCAGACTGTATCTATAACTTTACAAATTTTCCACAAACAGAAAGTCTATATCAAAGATATTGAGACATTTGAAAATGATGTAGTGGCTGATGAAGTCATAGAAGATGATATGTTGAGTTGCTGCTGTCTTATAAAAGAACGTTTATCTTATGAGGAGCTGATGCTATTAACAAAGGAGATAAGAATGCAGAAACTTCACTAACTTCGTTTGAATTGGCTGCAAGGAATATCACCAAAGGTTTAAACTAGGACTCTGACGGTTATGACGACGAGGGTTTAAGTTGATGCGATCACCGGAAAAACCTGCTCGTGAAATTTAGGTGCAAATGTTTGAGCACTGCACAAACACATATACACTTAACATAGTTCTCAGGGAGGTTCAGCATGACACAGGGTATGAGAAGATTAGCCCCTTGAATTACAGGTACAACTCACTTTTACCAGCTGAATGTACTGGAGCAACGTGAAATAAAGTGTCTCGCTCAAGGACACAATGCACCGCTGTGTGTCGAACTAACGACCTTACAATCGTGAGCCGAATATCCTAACCATTAAGCCACGCGCCTTCACAATCTAAAGGGTTAACACCTATAGCAGAATGTAGCATAAAAAATAAAACTGCCATAGGAGTTTATATTGAGCTTAGATCTACGCTGATCTGTACAAAGAGACGATGCACCATAAACAATGAACAATTGCGCCTAAGTTCTTCGTCCATGGAGCAGCTGTTGATGTTAACAACACGATGAAATATATTGTCGCTTATTCTTTGGAAACTCTCGAGCAAGCTGAGAATACAGATGAAAAATACAAGCATTCTACTAAATCCTATTACACTATTATGATTCTTATCTATTCCTTCACGTATTCAAATGTTTTTATATATACAATTATACTGTGTATGTTTAGAAACTGCGAAATTGTCATTTTCAAGCATAAAAGTAGTTCTGTTACATTTTTTCCTCGAGTAGATGGTTTGGAACGTATCTCAATTTATAATATGAAAATCAATGGGAAAGTAAATTCAAGTTACGGGACTTTACATTACGACAAAATATCAGGAACACATTACTCCTCCAACGCGAAGAATTTATTTCTGTGTGTGTGTGTGTGTGTGTGTGTGTGTGTGTGTGTGTGTGTGTGTGTGTGTGTGTGTGCGTGTGTGTGTGTGTTTGCTTATGCGATTAGCTAACTTGAAGTATAAGTTATACTTTCGCGATCACTTCCTAGTTTTACGAAAATATTTCGAACGTTCAAAATGTTTCATCTTGTATAAAACACACACACACACACACACACACATAAATACATACACACACACGAAAACACACACACATGCAATAGCACATACAGCCCCTACAAAGGTACATACGATTATATCTATGCATTCATATTCATGCATACAGCGGCACATGCATATTAACGTACGCATTATATTAATATCAGTGTATTCCAGTATCAGTATGTGTAAGTAATAATACTGCTTCTACAAAAGCCGGTCGGAACAGCTATATGAGGGTTTAAGATTAATAGATCTAAATTTTGCAATTACATCTGTCTGTATGCATATGAACATATGCACATTGGAATTTATGACTGTGCAAATATTTGCATAATTACACTCATACATGTTCACACACACACACACACACAGACATGCTTGCATGTATATATACATATATGTATACATATATATATGTGTGTGTATGTGTGTGTGAGTGTGTGTTTATGCATGTGTATGTGTTTATATATGTATATATATATATATATATATATATATATATATATATATATACAGATAAAAGTGATATACACGTGCATACATATATATTTTGGTGTGTGTTTGTATGTGTGTAATTGTGAGTGTGTGTGTATGTGTGTGCATTTGTATGTAAGTATGTGTATGTAGAGCTATCTATATATGTACAGATATTCATACAAGTATATATTCATAATATATATATATACATAAGTAGTGCTGCTGTCAAGTTTTCGATATCCAAATGTATATTTTTCTACCGCATATTATATTGAGTACAATATTATGTTTGACTTTGGCGAATTTGAATAGGAATATTTCCTACGGCTGTTAGTGGTCTGATATTAAGGAATGATTCATGGAGAAGTCCTGCACCAGCATCAAACTGTCAGTTCTCACATTTACATTCAACAACTGAAACCCATAAATCAACAAATTCATCACCACCGTACATTACTTGGTCAATCGGAAAGATATTATTCATCTGCTTTATAACTCAAACTACTTTCCTTGTCTCTTTCATTCTACAAACCCCTCACAGATTTCGGAGATGGCAGCTAGCTCACATCAACCATTCCAGCTTAATATTTCCATTATTTGTCTGCAGACTGCTGTACTATCTGGTGTTGATGATATATGAATGCTAGTGTAGAAAAGAAATATGAACGATATCAGATTGTAATTTGGTTCAAAAGCAGGCGGTAAATCCAAAGAACAGGCCGTTAAGTAACAAATCTTAAGGTGGATAACTCACATAGATTAAAACTGAGTTTATTTCACTTAATAAATACTTTACAATGACGTACAGTCTACCTTTTATACAGTTACATAAATGTTGGTTCTTTCAAATATTATGTATGAGATTTATTTTTTCAAAATAAACATATAATTTTAGCCTGAGTATGAAAAATAAGCAAAGTAGATAGATACACAGCCAAAGTCTTATCTTACTATGGGTGTCAAAGGTGCGACCGATTTGACTAGATACAAGTCTTTTTAGACGAGTGCTTTTCAATCGGGGTCCATATGGACCCAGGGCGATCTCTATAATATTCTTAGGTGTTTACATAAGCAAAATAGTAAGTTAGCATTTTCGGGGGTCTTGAAAAATGTTTGCTTAAGATGCATTTATTGCTAGAAACATCTAGGAATCTTTCTCTAACATTATACATAGTTCAACCTACACGAGTGAATGTGTTGAAAAACAAAATAGAAATTTTGAAAGAACTATCTATAAAACTATTTTTAAAACATCGAATGGCTATGAGGTCTACCAGAATAAAATAGTAATGAAAGAGGTCCATGGGTAAAAAATGGTTGAGAACAACTATTTTAGACGTTCTTCAGAGAAAGAAAACTCATCTCATACTGTCCATGGAGAGTTAAGTGGCTTAATCACAGTGAAGGTTTTATCTTTCACTGGGAGAAAAGGGAGTGACCGATATAATTAATTTCTAGCCTTTTGAGACGACCTTCAGTGAAAGAATACACACCTCGTACTGCCCATGGAGGGATTAGTAGCTAATACCTGTTTAAGGTATATGCAAATGAGAACATAGCTAAACTGGTAATTCTAATTTGCGTATCTAATTTGCGCTGTATGACAAAATTTTAATTTTGCTTTTGTCTTTGGTCAGTAAGTGTTATTTCCTATTTGCTTCTACCTAGAAATCAAAAGAAATCACTACTCTTCTCTTCAAACTTTATTTTTGTGCCCTGGACATCAATGTTTTGTAACAGACCTATTTTCCACTACTTTTCAGGCAGAGATATCGTTATAGCAAATATCCTACTCAATACCACAGATTTCCTTGACCTTACTCACTTGATTATGTCCTTTAGTAGCTGGCAATATGTGCATCTCCGATGATGAACAGGAGTAGTGGGGAGAGTTTCATAGCTATGTGTCGAGTCGGATTCTTTGGGGTTTGAATAAATGCAACAGAATTAAAGTTTGAAGGAAATATTAACGATTTTTCATACTTTCTAGGGGTATGCAAATAGGAAATGATAATCGCTACCTCAGGAAAAAAATATGTTAAACAGTGTAATATAGGTTAATTAATGAAGGTCCTCTGAAATGTAAATGTAAAGCATATATTTGTCTCATAGATATCTTATTTTAGTCCCAGTATCAGTATAAACAAGTGTTTACGTCACTGTTGATCTTAGGCAAAGAAAGAAACGCCTTCTTTATTTTCATAAATAGCTGACTGTGTGCATAAATTAAACGTCTGTCAATGTGTTCGCGAGGTACACACACACAAATCTGCAGTAGTTGCATTGTGGTTGTTTATATATATATATATATATATATATATATATATATATATATATATATATATATATATATATATATATATATATATAAGTATGTTTATGTATGGACTGCATCGAATTCCAACATCTGCTTTGGCATGGTTTCTACGGAGGGTCACCCTTCCTAACACCACTTAAAAGCGTATACAGAGTGCATTTTTCATTGCACTGGTACCAGAACGTTACCAAGTAACATACAAGAGAAACGAAATGAATCCCTCCTTCGAATGAATTAGCATGTTGTAAATAGAGAGGTAACTTTGTGCCAGGTGTTGAGAGTCTGATGTAAGATAACGGTACTGGAACAGGTGTTTCTTTATGAAGGAAAAAATATGGCTCCACTACATTATATAACAATGGGATGGAATAACTGAAAAGAAACCTATAAATGGCGGTGACACGGTGTCAAGGTGTACTCTGAAGTTACATGCACACAGCGCATATTATATTGTATATAGCAATATATTGCTACATTATATATGTGTGTGCATATACATATAGTATATCTATCTATCTATCTATCTATCTATCTATCTATCTATCTATCTATCTATATATCTATCTCGCTCTCTGTCTCTCTCTCTCTCTCTCTCTCTCTCTCTCTATATATATATATATATATATATATATATATATATATATATATATCTACATACGCAGCTAGTATATATATATATAAACCTGTAGATATAGATATGTATATATATATATATATATATATATATATATATATATATATATATATATATATATATATATATATATATATATACATATGCATACATATATATATATATATATATATATATATATATATATATATATATATATATATATATATGCATACATATATATATATATAATATATATATATATATATGTATGTATGTATATATGTATAAATATATGCATATGAATATGTGTTTCTATATATATATATACATATACACATACATATATATAATTATATATATATATATATAATATAAACATACATATATATATAGATACCCGCAAGTAAACATATTGCGACAGCATTATTATTGGTCTCGTAGCATAGCTACAGCCCAGTGGTCTAAACGAATGCGTGTAAACAGTAAGAGTAAGAAGTGTATTATGGAAATGACAGTTTATCGATGAAACGCTATTTACAAACATATGATAAATTATATAATGTATATTGTTACTGATATGCCATGAACAGATCATGAGTTGCTTTTATATACATATCTATCTATCTATCTATCTATCTATCTATCTATCTATCTATCTATCTATCTATCTATCTCTCTCTCTCTCTCTCTCTATATATATATATATATATACATACATATATCATGCACGTATACATTCATACTTACATACATATATCTCTATCTATCAATCTATCTGTTTGTCTGTCTGTCTGTCTGTCTGTCTAGCAAGCTAGCTAGCTAGCTTGCTAGCTATCTCTCCCCCTATCTGTACGTATACATGTGTCTGCGTGCATGTTGCGATAAACACTTATGCACACATACGCACATTCACACATACATACATACATACATACATACACAAATGCACATATGGAGGGAGGAAATGCAGAGAGAGGACAAAGGGAAATAAAGCGAGAACTGATAGATAGATAGATAGATAGATAGATAGATAGATAGATAGATAGATAGATAGATAGATAGATAGATAGATAGATAGATAGATGTGAGCTTGTATTAAATACTATCAAGAGGTTTTCTCATTGCTGAAACTAAATGCATGCATAATTTAGTAGACATATATTCTGAACTAATGAAAATTTAGAACACTCGTAAATTATAATTTACACGCAGAATTCACCGTCAGCGAACTCCGAAAGTATTGAGTAAAATCCTTTAACAGATCAGATTTCTACGTCAAATAAATCGCCACAACTGCTCGGTTATAAATCGAGAGACACCCATTGCCGTTCAAATATCTCGGGGCAGACATTTGGATGAGAGAGGCCCTTCATTAAATTACACGTTATGCAGCCATAATACAGGCTGATGATGTCGCTGCCGCCGCCGCTGCTGCTGCTGCTGCTGAATAACAGTAGTTTTCTGTTACAAGACCATGAAAAATACCGAGTACTATACTTTAAACATGAGAGACATTTTGGTTCCTCTGTCTCATCTCTTGGGGGCAGTTTGTGGCATTTATTACTTGGAATCGGCACAATGCTAGTTATCAGATAGAACGGTTCGCAGAAGCCTGTTTATACATACATACATACATACATACATACATACATACACACACTCACATGTATATACATGCATTCTATATGCATGGCATGCATATGTACATAAATGCAAACATATGTATGCGTTTGTATAATATATATAGGCATATTTGTGTATATATGTGTATATATATCTTTCTGTATGTGTGTGTGCGTGTGTGTGTGTGTACTTATGCCTATGCATTAATACTTTCTGATGTTTCACTTACGCATAACGAAACTACTAACCTGGTGTTAGAACTCAATATACATATGCTTCAGAACGAAGTATTAGTCAAGTACAGAGTTGTAATAAGAAATAAAATGACTAAGAAATAAATAGTTATGTTATGAACTTCATTATCTTAAAGCTGTTTCTGCTATAAGATGCAATGCACTCATAGTTGAGTGCTTGAGTATCACCCTATAGCTTCAGCAGAGCTTCAAACATGAAGTGCAGTTTTATTTGGGGAAAAATTTACATTTATACATACACAAAGAAAAGCACTACCAATGAAAATACGTAAACGTCAGTGGGAAATGAATTGAGAAGTTTGATGAGTAGAAGCTCTCCTCCCACCGAACTAGAATAAGATTATTTTTAAAAAGTATGTAAAGAGTATATAAAGAGTTTATGTGAACAGAAGTAGGATAGATTTAAAAAGGGACGTAACAAGAAAATTGCTTCATAGCTGCTTGATAGTTGTGTCAGACCTTGGCATGCAATCCACATATAACTTGTTTGACACTGCGTTTTTATTCTTTTCTTCCATTTTATTTTGACAGGCACATTGCAGTTGTATTCTTCTCTTCCGTTTTACGATTTCAGTGTGCATGTGCGTATTGCATGTTCATACTTCTCTTTCCGCTTCCTCCTCAAAACTGCTCATAGATCACAACCATCTCACGAACCTGCGGTCGTGAAACAAAGACAGCAATAAGTAGAACAAATATCCTAGGAATAGAGATTGGATGACAGATACAGGATCCAAGGCAACGACAGAAAGAGGAAAACAAAAGGGAGATAATAAAACGCAAAGAGAAAGAGAAAAAAGGGATATAATAGAACGCAAGAGAAAGAGAAAGAGAAAGAGAAAGAGAAAAGGGATATAATAGAACTTAAAACGAAAGAGGAAACTGAAAACAATGAGAGCATTACATCTTGCAGAAACAGCTGTAAGCTAATGAAGTTCATGACACAACTGTTTATTTCGTTGTCATTCTAATTGCTTATTACCTTAATACATATATCCTTGTACATGTAGATAGGGTATATGAAACACTCATATGCACACCTATGCAGAATACGTATACTTTCTTACTTATCTACCACCAGCATCAGTACATCTTCTTCCTCTCTTCATCACGTACTAATACATACGCTTAAATCTTTTCTCTTTACCCTCTCTTAATCTTTACCTTCTTTTAAAGCAGACTTGTACTTCACTCCCTCATTCTATTCTCTTCTATTTATTCTCTTTCTTTATCCCTATATTTCAATGTTTCAACACATAAATCTATATCCTTAAAAGTAATCTTTTCAGTGATACTTTTCTCTCCAACTTTCTATTCGTAACTCACGTTCACTTTTTTCTACTCTCATATTTTTTAT
This sequence comes from Octopus bimaculoides, assembly GCF_046866305.1. Classification (NCBI taxonomy): domain Eukaryota; kingdom Metazoa; phylum Mollusca; class Cephalopoda; order Octopoda; family Octopodidae; genus Octopus; species Octopus bimaculoides. The sequence goes on along the minus strand of NC_142930.1, from coordinate 72,253,807 downwards.
TATTGTTATTTAGTGGCTTTTCATTCAGATTTTAATCAGATTTTGTCTCAAATAATATGTTTATGTGCATGCGTGTGTGTGTGTGCTTATGTATGTACACAGTCATATACATACATGTACACGCACGCACACACGCGCGCGCACACACACACACACACAAACGCACACACACACACGCACACACACACACACACACACACACACACACACACACACACACACACACACACACACACACACACACACACACACACACACACACAGAAAATGAAAGATGTAGTTTTTTTTAATAAACATATAATTGTAGTCTGGTTATGAAAAGTAAATATACTGATTAAACTTCAGAACGGTATCTCACCATTTGATGGAAACGATTGATCTCAAGTCCTGTTGGATATTCACGAGAGACTTTGTTACTTATGGCTACTTATATACATTGAAACGAGGACCGAGTCAAACATATATGACATAGCGAAGAATGGTGAACCTGGAGGTCCTTGATAATAATCTGTACAGAATTAAGATGTGCGAAAATTTGGGCAATATATATCAGAGCCAATAGCCAACAAATGTGCCGTTTCTTTTCAATGATTCTTCTGACGTTCTCACGGCATCTGCTTCACTGAACTATGTACTTGACGTCACTGCCACCTAAGTCAATGATTACATGTATTCTCTTTACCCCACTTATCATGCTTAATATGTTTCATTACTAAGTAATCCCACTATCCACTTCACGTGGACTTTAGAAGCATCGATATTACTAACCTTAATAGAACGCGGAATACAAAGATCATGTTTGCCGCACCTTCGCCTTGATTAAACCATAAAAAAAAAACTAGCGAGAGTCCTTATTTTTTTCATTCGGAATCGAAAGTGCTTGCTGATGTAGAGTTCTCTGAAACGTTAATCCTTACATATGCGTGTGTTTGTTTGTGTTTATGTGTAACTTTAAAAAGTTGAATTTCTAAATGAACGGGATTAGCCCATACTTCATATTTTCAAATCAATTAACAGGTTTTCTTTTTTGCTGAAGAACGCATCGACATGTAAAGTGAAGGTCCACGTGTAAGGTGTGTGAGATGGCTAAGAGAGACATTTTCCAAACCAGTATTAACATATTTGAATATATGTGGTTGGGTATATATGAGGAGGAAAAAGAGATGGAGATTCGCTTTATTGCATAGCTCTCGTTCCATTAATCTAGGGTTGTAACAACAATAAATTTATCATCAGAAGTTTTACTGTAGACGATGTGAAGAAACAAGAGGCTTCTTCAAGATTTCTTAATTTTCAAATACTGCATCTTTAATCTTTCATTTGCTTCAATCATTGAGCTGTTACAATGTTGGATTACTTCCTTGAATGGTTTCGTCGAACTAATCAATAACAGGATTCATGTTTGAAGACTAGTACATTTTGCTATAGGGCTCTTTTGCCGAACCTCTAACTTACTGGTACGTCAACAAATCAACAGCGGCTGTCAGACGGCGATGGTGCACAAACACAAAGACACACTTATAGATACATACATACATATATATACACACAGCGCACTTCTTACTGTTTCTCTCTACAAATCCACTCACAAGGCAGTGGGGCTGATCCGCGAAGTGGACTGACCCAAAGATCCCACAGTTCGGAAGCAAGTTTCTTAACCACGCAGCAACGCCTGCATATATATATATGTATATCTAACTGTAATGATTAATTAATTCTTTTAACGTAGTCACAAGGCCACACACTTTGGGGACTGATATTGGCGATTTGATCGACCCTAGATTTGATGAGTGCTTATTTTTACAATCTTCGAAGGGCAAAATAGACACTTTCATGATTTGAACTCTGAACCTAGCAGAATGTAACTAAAGACTGCAAGGTATTTTGCTTGGCATTTAATAGATTCCGCTACTCCACCGTGCAATGACAATATTAAGCGTCATTATATGAAGTTCATATTTGAAAAGGAATATTCAGGCATTAGTATTGGCTGTCCACAGCCATATTGTATCCTCTAACATTGATATTAATCAACTTCCTTTATTATCTTGTCTTCATCTGTTCTACATGTATGTATCTCGTGATGCTAATATCATAATCAGTAATACTACCATTGTTAAAACATGATCTTTAACCACAGTATTATTAAGATGTCACTTGACAAGCCTTAACAACATCACTCGACATCCGGGTAAATTGCACGCGTTGTCTGATGTCTGATTTCATAGTTAGCTATCTTTATTAATGACACTGATATCAACAATCAACAACGTCTCTTGATGTTACTAGCAGCAGCACCACCACCACCACTGTCACCAGCAGCAGCAGCAGCAGCAGCAGCAGCAGCAGCAGCAGCAGCAGCACCACCACCACCACCACCACCACCACGAACATCACCACTACCTATTAGCATCATCAGTATCATCATAAGAATAATTACTCGTCACCGCCGCTCTTATATCATTTAACGTTGCCATTCCAACATTTCTACGAAACGTTATGTTGTAGCAACAGAACACTGGATAGGACAATTGGAAAAAAGATTTTTAGCAAACTGCTGGGGTTCAAATCAACCGGAGTAAATTTAATTTTCATTGCTCCAGGGCAATATATACCAGTAATATTTTGCTGTCGATTCGGTTAACTCTAAAACAGTTCTTTCTTTCGTTTCTCAGCAAGAACTCCTCGTTATCTTTAACGTTATAGCTACTGTTCCTGCTGCTCTCTTCCGAAACAATACTTTCCTCCTTCCTTTTCCTCGACCTCCTCGTCATCGTCTCCCTCGTCCTCTTCTTATTCCTCCTCCTCCTCCTCCTCCTCCTCCTCCTCCTCCTCCTCCTCCTCCTCCTCCTCCTCCTCCTCCTCCTCCTTTCTGTTCTCTCCTTACGCATTCTTCTCCAATTTATTCCCCACCCCAGACTCATTCTCCTCCTTCTAATCATCATCGTCATTTATCACTTATACTGCGATCTTTAGCATTGTTCAATATAAGGTGCTCCAACATGACCGCAACTTTAAAGCCGAAACACTTAAAAGAACAACAGAATAATACGCACATGAATATTTGTCATTAGAGAGATGGCCAGTCTTACCAAGAAACAGACACGAAAGAAGATATACCTGAAAGCTTGGCTGGAAACCGTGAAAGCCAAGGAAGCCTTCTCCGCAGTCCTACAACTTACCTGACCCAGCCAATGAGGGAACCTCTAAGCAGTTACTCAATCTGCTAGAAATGGTAAGCAACTTTCTCTCGTAACGAATCATCACCTACTCATAGTCATCATGTGCGAATACATTTACAATGACTCCAACTCAACAAGGCAGCCGGCTTTGAAGGCGTCTTTTTCATGATCCTTAATCACAACAGCCTAAAGCTAGCTTATATCGTCATCAAACTTTTCAACCTTTCTCTCCTTCTTTCCAGGTGTTGATCCTAATATTTAAGAGGTATGTCAATGTGTCCCAGCTCAAAGGGAAGCTGTTATAATTTAGCGTTGGCATTCATTCCAATATCTCAAAGGTAATGAAAATAGTTGTCAGGTTAGATCTACAATCTATCTGTAACATACTGCTCACAACAATGAGACGTAGCTGTTACCTACGCGCTAACACCCTCGACTGAGTAAAATGATAATAATCGTAATAATATGATGCAGTACTAGACAGTGGTTCTCGTGGCTTTTGATCCTAACTGATTGGAAGTATTATCATGTACATTGTTTTGTCTTGGTATAAAGGATGGGCTACAACAAATATTCTGCTCAATACCACAGATTTGCTTGTCAGTTGCTTGACCTTAACCAGTTGAGCATGTCCCTTAATAGTTGATGATATGTGCATATCTGATCATGAGCAGAAGTAGTGAGGGTACCTCATAACGATATGGTGCGAGGAATTCTTTGGTGTTTGCATATTTCATCTCTGGAAACATTCGTGTTTTGTTTATCATTCTTAAACGAGCTTTATTCAGGAACCTTTTGAGCAGGATGAGCTACTCAACCTGAAGAAAATTCTAACTGGGTTCCACTTGTAAGGTCATGCGCTGTTTATCGTGATATGAGATCACCATGTCGCGCACATATGGTTGTTGTACATGTGCCTGGTGTATCCTTATCAGACGGGTAGTCATGACGGGTATATTTTACCCCAGTGTCACTTTGATGGCATGCACTACTCTCTCACACAACAACAACAACAACAACAATGACAACAACAACAACAACAACAATAATAATAATAATCCTTTCTACTATAGGCACAAGACCTGAAATTGTGGTGGAGGGGAATAATCGATTACATCGACCCCAGAACTCAACTGGTACTTAATTTATCGACCCCGAAAAGATGAAAGTTAAAATAGACCTCAGTGGATTTTGAACTCATAACATAGAGACAAACGAAATGCCGCCAAGCATTTTGCCCGGCGTTCTAACGATTTTGTCCGATTGCTGCCCTAATAAATTCCAAACTGGAAGAGCGCAGGGGTAGGTGGTGTCCAAGGTAATTGGATGAAGCTGAGAGGGCTCCACGAAAAGATAGCAGAGCAACTGGACAAGTGCTTGCAGGAAGTCTCTATACTCTGCTGGATGACAAAAGGAGAGACATTGTTATGTGTCAAGGATCTTGAAAAGGGTAATATTGCATCCATCTTTCGACCAATAACGTGTCTTTTGCTCATGCCGAATCTGTTGTTAGATTTTGGCCGGTAATGGACACTTAGAAAAAAGTGGGCCGCTACCTACTGAACAGAATGGTTGCCGGAAAAAGAACGGGAAAATGAAAGATCAGATGTTAATTGATAAAGTAATCATCAGAAACTGCAAGAGAAAGCACATGGATTGATTATCGTAAAGCATATGATATGATACCATACTCTTGGATAACAAGAACTAGGGGAATGTATGGAGTAGGAGAAAACATGAGACGCCTAATATGGAGCAGTATGACATGATGGAGAATTGAATTGACAGCAGATAGTCAGGTATTTCGAGAAGTGATAATTAGGAAAGGAATCTTCCAGGGAGACAGTGTATCTCCACTGATCTTTGTGCAAAGAATGATTCACTTGAATGATATATTGCGGAAGACAAAGTTGAGATATGATCTAGAAAAGCTTAATCACCTGCTATTTATGAATGAATAGAAGTTTTTTCAAAAAAGTGAGACAGAACTGGACAGTCTAGTCCAGTCTGTGTGGATTTTTTTCTAATGATATCAAAATGGGGTTTGGACTTTCAAAATATGCTGCGATAGTGGTGAGATGAAGAAAGTTTGTCAGAACAGAAGGTGTATGTACGCCAAGAGGTGAAATGACGAAGGCAATTGAACCTAAATCCGGAATTAAATACCTGGGAATACTCGAGACAGATGGAATTAAGCATAATGATATGAAAGAAAAGGCAAGGAAAGAGTATCTAGATATCTAGCTCAACGACGCGCGGCTTCAGCTGCCCTTCTCCTCCTTTTGCTACCTTATAAAAAAGGAAATATACGCAATTGAAATAGTCTCTTAGAAAATATAGAAGTCCCAATTCATTCTGAACCCTAAAGAAACAATAACGTCGCAGTCAAATTTGGCAGCATTTGAACTTGGAAAATAACATACAGAGACTACATTAAATACTACATAACGTCGAATCTGGTTTTCTATCAGTTTTGCCTTTCCAGCACATTTAGTTAAAAAGCGAAACTTGCCATAGACAACCTCCTTTTGTTCCAATAGCTGTAAATGTAAAGTTGTCAGTGTAACGTGACTCTCATTCATGGTTCCATATGATAGTCACGTCATTCCATTGATATATACTGAACATGTTTGGACGACAACTGATTATAGAGCAGCAACTTGTTAATTCTTTTTCTTAATCTTGTCACCGACAATATCTTGTCACTAGCAATATGGTGACGAATTATAATTATTTTGTCATCTTATTGTTGTCATCTGCAGCCGTTAAATAGATTGTTTGAGGAGGACAATTATAGTGTAAGTGATCAGCCTATTCTTATAGTTTGTAAACTACTTACATGGTTCGCAATAAAACTAGTGATTCTATGACGTATACAATCTTTAACAACTCATGACACCTGTTATAACGTTACCATAGATACTAATTAGCTATTGTGACTGACATGACAGCTATCACATAGCGTAACCATAGGTACTCTTTCGCAACTCGTGAAACCTGTCAGTGTTGCCATATACATCGTCTCTCATTTATGACTGACATTTGCTTACAATTATCCAGGGGTAATCATGAATAGAATTTCAGATATGTAATGAATATTTACTGATATGTTTCATTTGAATTCTTGTTTAATATAAGAAAGATAGATTTGTTCATAGTCTCTGCAGTTTCACTCAGACTGAGGAAGTCGATGCACTTGATCAGGAAGAAAATCTGTTTTGATGAAAAAGAATTGGGGAAAGTTCTCTGTGTGTTGTTACTAGTGGAATAAGAAAAGAATATATGGGTGCATTGATGGAGATTTGCTGATGATAGTAGACATGTTACTAGTTCGAAGGAGAAGAAGCAATTTAAGACTCAAGCATTTGTCTACTTTTCATAGCAACCAGACATTAATAAAGTGCCGAAACCGTATCACAAGACAAGGCTTATCTTTCTACTAAAGGTAATATTTTAACCAAATAAAACATATTCGTAGAAAATAATCAGCAAAAATAACTTTCTGATTTCTTTTTACTCCTATCTACACTTACCTTGTGCGGAATTCTTTTCTGCTCTTGTCGTTTTCGCTGGGTCACCACTCACAAATCTCCTATTAAAGATTTCACTTCAACCTCCCTTCACATTCTACGCGAAATTCAAACAACTCGAGTGTGATATAAAAAGTCGTTAATATCAATTAACCGCCGTTATGGCTAAGTCCGAACCAAATTTGCACGAGATTTGTTGTTTCATTCGTCATTGTCCTTTTACCCTTGAACTCCTTCATCGGCAACAAATACTCATTCTAATCACTTTCAAATCTTCCTGGCAAATTAACAACCATGATATATATAATTGGTCACACGTCTGGGGCGGTGTGACTTCACCCCACCACCTAAACATACCTACAAGCACATAACGAAACATCCTTGAATGCAAAACACAACACTCTATTTGGCACACATGCAGGCTTCGTTGCATAGAATGAAGATATGGCTCTTTCTGATTGCCAATCCGTTCACCGGAGATTTTTTTGTCCACCGCCCCTACCCCACCCCACCCCGCATGTTTGGCGATACATACTCTTCTATTGATGTTTGCACTGTTTACTCTTTGAGTTTCTGGACACAGTTGTCATCAACATGTAACATAGATCCCTCACATCAAACAAACATATACCGTATCTATAAGCAGATCCTGCGAACCGTCTTTCAGTGGAAATAAAAGAACATGATCGTATTCAACACGCCCAGCATTCAATTGCTACACATTTTAAGTAACAAAAAAACGTCAAATGCCACCAGGTTAATCATGAACAAATTACAACCTTCAAAACCGCTAAAATTTCAACACTTTAAAGTTTTTTGATTTCTCATGGTGATAGATATTACGTATATATCGGCACTAGAATTGTATCACATGCACAAGATTTTCATTCTGGAAGCTGTATTCCCGTTTTTCTTAGTACACACGCACGCACGCATGCACGCACGCACGCGCACAGAAAGAGAGAGAAGGAGAGAGACATACACACAAACACACACACACACACATAAACAAACATACACACACACAAACACACATACACACACCCACACATTTAAATTTTCCCACATGAGAATTTATCTCTGCGATAATATTACTCTAAGTATCAGTATATTGTTGATGATGGATCTGTAGATTAGGACATTGTATTTCATGTTTTTCAATTTACAAGATTAAAATGGTTTTTCCTTCAGTGAAGCATCCAGTTCTTTTCTGTAGCTTGGCCATTTAATTTCAACTCCTTCAGCGATTATTTTATTCATACGTCTTGATTATTTTAGTTGGAAGTTTGGCCCTTCGTCATTCCTGGGTATTATTATTCACTTTCTCATATTTTATAGCGATTTGCCTTTTCCTACTTTTAGCGATGATTCACTGTTTCGAAACCATATGCCTGAGCCCAACGGTCTTAGCACAACGCCTTTTTTTCTTTCTGGGTTACTTATAATTATTTCCTTTTATAATATCACGGAGAGATGATGTGGAGGAAATGGAGGCAAGTTACTTGACGGATTCTAATCCATTTCCACACAGCACAGAGACTGAATTAGTGGTAGATCGAATTAATAGTGAGTTGTTTCCCTTCCCTCAGTAAACCTACTCTAAATATGACCAAAGCTGGATATTCGAAAAGATATATCAGTTACATTATGGATGGTTATTTCTTCTCAGAAATTTCCCGAAGTTCTTTTAACATTTTCTCTTGTGGCGTTCTGTTCACTATTTATGCACTTACCCCGACAAAACTTACTTCTGTTATTATTGGTACCGACTTGTTTTAATTCTTATTTAAATCTAACTGTTTGTAAAATTGCTTAAGGCAGTGGTTCTCAACCGGGGTCCATGTGGCTCTATGAAGGTCCACATAACATTTTTTATATTGGGATTCATGCAATAAAGTAGTAAATTGGGGCTCCGGAAAAATGTTTGCTTTAGGTGCATGTATTGGTATGAATTGAAAAAAACAAAACACAACAAAAAAAAAAAAACAGCGAGGTTTCTTTCTCTGACGTTTTAAATTGGGGATCCACAAAAGTATTTTAAGGACCCTTCAAAAAAATTTTGCTTCAGACGTATTGATTAGTACGTATTGTTAGAAGCAGCTAGGATTCTTTCTCTAGCGTTTTGTATAATTCAATCTACACAAATCAATGTATGAAAAACAAAATTGGAATTTTGAAATAAATTTCTATATAACTAGTTTTTAAACATCGAATGGTAAAATAATATTTCAAAGGGGTCTATAGATAAAAAGTGGTTGAGAACTCCTGGCTTAAGATCTGGGTCGAACTGCTTGCTTAGCTCAAAGCTTCACTGTCGCTTTCCATACTAATACGTTTTTTGAAATACGAAGACAATCTCTTATTCTGGGCAGTTCTTGATTTTGGGTGCCCTTGCTTACCTTTGTCTAATATTATATGTCTATGTGTAGTTTCCATTTCATCTATTTTCGGTGATTGATCTATTTAAGGATTGAAATATTTTTATAATTTTATTTTTCAATTCTTCTTGGTATTTTTGTTTTCGACATTTGCTTGCTTGTTTTGATATACGCATTGAAGAAGAAGAAGAAGAAGAAGAAGAAGAAGAAGAAGAAGAAGAAGAAGAAGAAGAAGAAGAAGAAGAAGAAGAAGAAGAAGAAGAAGAAGAAGAAGAAGAAGAAGCCATAGCTGTAGTAGTAATAGTAGAGGAGGAGAAGGAGGCGGAGGATAACGAAGAAGAAGGAGGAAGACGAGGATTACATCAACAATATTGAAAACAAAAATACTATAAATAACAAGAGCGACAATAACAACTAGAAGAACATGTACAACGCTGATGATAACCGTATCTACTGATGCGGCAATAATTTCTTATTGACATGAAAAACATGAAATAACACAAACACACAAATAAATACAATTCTAAAGTATGGAAATAATACTATAAAACAGATTTCTACAGAACCATTATCAGAGTTAATCCTCTGACTTTGCTCCTACTGAACCCCGAAACTTGAAATGGTTCGAAACTACAACAAATTTTAATAAATCCCATTTGAACACGAACTTTGTATGGCTGAATTCCTGACAATGATAGGGAGAGATTTAAATTTTAAAATCAGATTTAAGCTTGAAAAACAAAACAAAGAACAACAAATTCATGCAAAAACAACTGCATGCAAGCATGCATATATATATATATATATATATATATATATATAGCAGAGAGAGAGAGAGAGAGAGAGAGAGAGAGAGAGAGAGAGAGAGAGAGAGAGAGAGAGAGAGAGAGAGAGAGAGACGGAGGGAGAGAGAGAGAGAGAGAGAGAGAGAGAAGAGGTGAAGGTGTGTATTAGAGTTGAAATGCACATTGTTCATTGTTAAGTGTGTTGAATTATGTATTTTCCCTCATGCGGAGGAGATGTGAATGAAATACATGTTATTGTTTTGACATGTATAAATTTTATTCAACTTTTGACTTTTCATTTTGGCATGTTTGGAGAGACGATACGAAAGGAAATAAAAGATGAAAACTCAGGGAAAAGAAAATGATGATAAAAACGAAAAAAAGAGAAAAAAAAAAAGGGCAAGAAAGATACTTTAAATAAAATAGGATTGAAATAAACACATTAAATTTAAATTCGAAATTGAAATTCTTTTCGAAAACAATTGGATTAATGTATTCCTTTTTGGACATTGTGCAAAATGTACGTTAGCGTAGTTTTAATATGTAAGTATGTATAAAGTATTATGTATATATATATATATATATATATATATATATACATATATATATATATATATATATATATATATATATATATATATATATATATATATATATATATATATATATATATATATATATATATATATAAACATACATACGTACGTACGTACATCTATATGCTTACATACATACATCCTTACGTACATACATACATACATACATGTGTGAGTGGAGTTTTTTCTGCGTGACTGTTCTGTGCGAATATGTATGTATGTATGTATGTATGTATGTATGTATGTATATGCATATATATATATATATATATATGTGTGTGTGTGTGTGTGTGTGTGTGTGTGTGTGTGTGTACGTACACACCCACGCTCGTACACACACCAGCACATAGATTGATATAAAATCTTGAACTCAATGTTATATATAACAAGAGCACTCAAAGAGCGCAAACCTCCGCCAAGGCAACAGCAAAGTCCTCTAAACGATTAGCCAACGATTAGCCAGAGATGAGAATATATGAAACAAACTCAACTGCTCTCACAAACGATAATACTTAAAATGAACCCGACTGCTCTCAAAAATTAAGTAAAGAAAAAACAAAAAAAAAACAGGAAAAATAATCCAGAATCCTTGTCCGGTACCGGATCGATCCTAAAATCTAATCAGTTTGTACCAATCACGAGGCCAAACATCTCTGAAAGTTTCATCCGAATCCATTCAGCAGTACTTGAGATGTCTTGTCCTCAGACAAACGAACAAACAAACGAACAAACAAGACTGAAAACAATACCTCCGCCTTCGCTAAGGTGGAGGTAATAAATACTAGCATATTTATATGAGCAGATAAATACATTAATATATATACATACACACACACTCATATATGAACCATGAATGTATTAACTATATTATACTCAACGTTATGTACTTCAAGTTTGCCCTTCATCATCTTGAATCCGGTTTGACCCCAGAGATCAGTCGCAAAAAAATAAATATGACAAGATTATTGGGATGGACTCGAGAATGTCAAACTTTACTCCCTTGCAATGACACCTGAGTGCTATATCATTTTATGATGTGGAAATGTTTCCAACAGCATTGCCCGAATGATAGTGGTATCAGCTTTGAAATTCATGCAATTCCGTCCTCTACAAAAGTCATGCATGCTTCACATCGCGACACTTAGAGAACTATTTCACTCCAACTGTCTCTGATACCTTTGACATCATTCTAAGACATATAAGAAAAGAAAAAAAGATCACATAACATTTTAACGGTTCCTGGATGAATATCTTTAGCAAATTCCCGAAACACATACACCCAAATATATCTGTACAAAGAATACCTCTTTACTCAAATGGGCTACAGTCTTCAAAGAATGACTGTACTATAATATGAAACATCTATAAATATCTTTTCCAGATGGTGCTGTTATAGCGGAAACTTAACTAAGTATATAACTTATCTAAGTGTATATATATATATATATATGTATGTATGTATGTATGTATGTATGTATGTATGTATGTATGTATGTATGTATGTATGTATATAGAGGGGCTGGACAGAATAATGGAAACACCTAGCATCATAGCATCGTAATTTTGAAATATCTATAAAACCGTCAAAAGCTTATTTATTTTTATGTTATTTTGATTTATTATTAGTGTTGCTTAATATGTTTTGCTAAAAATTGCTGTTTCTTTTCAGATATCATCAGAAAAAGGTAATTAAACTACATTAAAATGACAGATCTATCGGGCTTCCAAAGAGGTCAAATCGTTGGTGCTCGTATGGCCGGCGCTAGCGTAACGAAAACAGCCGAAATGTTTCGTGTATCAAGAAATAATGTCTCGAAAATAAAGACAGAGTTTGGAAAAAAGAGGGAAAACCTCCTCGTCAAAACAAAACTCAGGAAGAAAACCAAAACTTTCAGATAGGGACCATCGGACTCTTGCGCGAATTGTTAGAAAGGATCACAAAAGTACAGCTCCCAAAATTACTGCAGAGTTTAATGACCACCTCGAGAACCCAGTTTCCACAAAATCTGTTCGATGGGAGTTGCACAAAGCCGGATTTTACGGGAGGGCTGCAATTAGAAAACCACTACTTTAAAAAACAAACTTTGCAAAGCGTTTAGCATGGAGAAAAAACCTACATAATTGGTCCCTAGAGCAGTGGAAGAATGTTATTTTCTTGGATAAGTCATCCTTTACCTTATTTCCGACCACCGGCCGAGTATACGAGTGGAGACAACCAAAAGAAGCATTTGACCCAGACTGCTTTCTTCAAACTGTTAAACATGGAAGAGGATCTGTGATGATCTGGCGGGATATATCTTGGAAATCCAATGGCCCAATGGTTTCCCTACATGGCAGAATTAATAGTCAAGACTATTTAAGCATTTTATCTGATTACATTCATCCTATGTTTGCGGAACTGTTTCCGGAGGGAAACGGCATCTTTCAGGATGATAATGCATCAATTCACACAGCTGAAATGTTACTGAAAGGCACGAGGAACATTCTAGTGAAATTGAACATCTCATGTAGCCATCACAGTCCCCAGATCTCAATATTATTGAACATTTATAGTGCATTTTAGAAAAACAAGTAAGGAGTCGATATCCTCCACCATCATCACTACAAGAACTGGAGACTGTTTTAGCTGAAGAATGAACAAAATTCCTTTGGAAACAATTCAAACTTTGTACGAGTCCATACCTCATAGAATTCAAGCTGTAATTACTACCAATGGTGGTCCTACCCCATATTAAAATGAATTTGTTTAAAATTTGAAGGTGTTTCTATTATTTTGTCCAACCCCTGTATATGTATGTATGTATGTATACGTTTTGTTTTTATGTTGAGTTACAATAAAAAAATATTTCCATTAGTATGATGGGTTACTATATGCTTTTGTAGAGTACAAATTTATTCTTAAACAAGAATATTATCAACAGTGACTTCAAAGTTTCAACTAGCAACGCCATCGTCCGAAATAGGCTTAGCTGGCCGAAACTTCGAAGTCACTGTCAACTTTATTCTTGTTTAAGTATCATATATATATATATATATATATATATGTGTGTGTGTGTGTGTGTGTGTGTGTTTAAGTGTATGTGTTTGTGTGTATAGACACACACACACACACACACATACTAATATGCAAATATCTTATCTCTTTAGCTAAATAGTTTTTTTTTCTCTTATACCCATATATTCCTTAATGTGTGTGCCACATAGCTGATATTAAACTGCAGGTAATTTAGATATTTGATTTAAAGCCGTTTTCTGCCCCCGAGCTTTCACTGTCATGGCACCGTTTTGTACCATGTCTTTAACCTTAGTTATCATTTGACTTCTTAAGCAATATTCATATTCTCTTTCATAACCTGGAGAGAACTTCTGTCTTATTTTTCCCTAAGGGTTCGTTGCATAAAACTACATTTTCACCCCTAACCAATGTGATTTTTAGATTTCAGGAATATCATGTCATCTTTTTTGTTCTTTATTCTATGATCAATACGATATACATTTTATCTCTCTGCTCGATCCCTGCCTCTTTCATTCAATAGTTTTTTTCTGCATAGCATATCAATACACAATATTTCCAACTAATACTCTATAAAATTTTTGTAAAACTATTTTTAAGTTACTGAATTATTTTTTCAAAACATATTACTCGCTCTATCGAAAGGTATACATCTCATTCTATAGTTATACTGTACTTTACATAGCGTATAATTTTTTTTAATATTTAAGATCTCATACTTACTTCCTTCGGCCATTAAATAAATTGCATAATTTTTATTTCACTATATATCTGTATTGTATAAATTTTATGCTGTGATCTACTTGTACTTTTATCATTTTTTCACTGGTTCACAACTGCAACTTCGTCAACCATCTGAGGTCTTATATTTCATTACACTGTGTAACACGATTTTTTTTTACCTTGGGTAACAACTGTTATTTTATCTTTGCTTATTGCTAGAAAGCATGAAAAATAGTTAATATTTCCTTCAAACTTTACTTTTGTTACGATATTTATCCAAACCTAAGGCGGCGAGCTGGCAGAAACGTTACCACGCCGGGCGAAATGCTTAGCCGTATTTCTTCTGCTTTTATGTTCTGAGTTCAAATTCCGCCGAGGTCGACTTTGCCTTTCATCCTTTCGGGGTCGATAGATTAAGTACCATTTGCGTGCTGGGGTCGATCTAATCGACTGACCCTCTCCCGCAAAATTTCGGCCTTTGTGCCTAGAATAGAAAAGGATATATATCCAAACTTAATCTTACATAGTAGACATCCTATAATATAATACACAATGAACACGACAAGGTATTCATATAATTCACCTTCTGAACAACTGCCATCCCTTAATATAGTGTGTCCCATGCTATTTTCTTCTAAGCGCCACAATAACTTTCCAGAAAAATGTATGCCCCACCAGTGGTTGGAAAAAAGTGCTTTATTTTTAAAATTTCATCATTATATATTTTCCTTCAAGAAATATCCTCACTAGGGTATTGGAGTAGCGCTATACTGTAGCAAAGTCTTCACAAGTATGCTTGACTGGAGGGATTGGTTTGGCTAGATTGAGTATAGGTATAGTATGTTTGCTGTGAAAAATAGATTTTCACAATTCCATGTCCCACTAAAAGAAAAAAGAAAAAAGTTTTGATCCAACGCCCCATCACAATATTCCCAGACTTCACCGGTTAGGCATATTCCTCACGCTGGGAAACAATGCCTTAATATAACACAAACACTAACACAGAACTTGTACAACGCGTTCACCAGCTAACAAAATAATGCAATTCAAACAGGACACATCTTACGCAAAAAGTGGATCAAGCACTAGAGTAAGCAACAAGATAGTTGTGATATGCGAATCTAATACTACACCTATACACGCTGCACCCACATCATCACAGGAGTGCACCGAGTGCGACGGCAGAAACACTCATGAATCTATTGCAAAAACGATGATATTAACGACGACGACAACGATGATCATCGCCATGACGACACGACGATGATCATAATGAACATGATGTTACCACATTTAGTCTCGTACAAGTTTAGAATTGCGGATATTAAAATGAGTCTAAAGTAAAAGAAGAGAAAATATGTTTTAATCAGGAGGACGAAAACAGTTCTTCCTTCTTTGTTCATCATACTTCGTTCTTCGTTCTTTGTTCTTCCTCTTCTAAGATCCCACAGTTTTCTCTACTTACAAGAAAGCACACGTATACACGCAAATATTAATGATCTTCCCTCAAAATCATTGATGACTGTTTCTCTTACAATTGTGGAGCATTTGATACGTGTCCATCCTAATCTATCTCCTCTTTCAATGGCGGTTGCTCTGGAGTCTTAAAGAAGCGCAACATATTATTGATAGGAGAATTATTGCGTGTGCTACCGTCTATGCTATATCTACTGCATGACTTCAGGAGCAAGGAAACTATGAAAGTAACGGTATAATATTATCGAAGACGTGTGTGATATTCTGGCCGCTGCAACGACAGCATCAACTTTTAAACTCATGATCCATGGTTTTAGATTTCAGATGTAATCATTGTCGTTGTTGTTGAAAATATCGGTGTAATGAATCATTAAAATGATTTTAGAGTGCACCTTTCCCAGTTTCCCTATATCCACAGTGAAAATGATAAATCAAGTCACAAGGGCAATCGAACACGACTGCTATTTCTTTCAGCTGCGGGAAACTTGCTGAGAAACAGCGGTGGGAAATCTTTTTGTTTACAAGCTCATCTTAATTGAATTCTCAGCTTTATTTTCGTTGGGGTGAGAATGCCTATTCAGTATTTCGCAGCAAAAATAATGAAGATTCAACAGGAGACTCAGATGGTAAATAACGCAGTGTTCAGTGTTCTGGGGATAAATGTTATCTTTTGATATTAATACTGCTTCTGAAGCTATTAATTAATTTTTGATAAGTCCATTGACTATTTGCGACTCCAATTCCGGAATAGACAGTGAGATTCTATCTATATCGCTGACGAGGGAATCAATGCTATCTCTACCCATGGGCGCTTGCCATTGACAAGATTCATGAAGGACGAAATCATGTGATCCGGTAGTACCGGCGGCGATAGCGGACAATTATCTACCGCAAGTGATAGAGACATGAGTGATTTTGTGTACCACAAATCCATATGAAATGTTATCTCATTTTGTAACACAACATCTACTTTTAAGTTGGGATAAATAATTTAGCAATTTCGTATATAATTTGTAGATAGTAAAATTTTATCGCATTTTCTCTTTTGTAAATGTATACTAATACGAGAAACCATTATTTAGACGTACCTGGATACTGAGTTCACACTGAGTATGTGTATGTGTCTTCATATTCACTTTATTGACATAAATTATTAAGATAGTACTGACAATGTGGTAGTGTTAATCTATTCCGAGTCCCTTTCTCCTTAAAGTTGCCATTCACATATTCCATGTAGATAGCTAAGTTGTTTTCCATACAAACGATTCGCCAAAACGTTTCTTCATAATAAAGAGCCTCCTTAAATATCACCAATCTTCTTCTCGAGTCTCTATAGAAAGTTTCTTGCTTTTCTACTACCCTCGTTCCTATAAAAAGAGAAGTACCCCAGGTCTATTTTTTAAACATTGTAAATTAATTTTATTGAAAAATGTTTAGTTTACTCTTTCTAACTATAATCATTACTAAACTTTGTAATATTCTGACTATGTGTTATAAGGAGGATGTTCCTCGTTTAAGTTGTCAGGATAGATGTATGTATACATGTATGTATGTGTGTTGATAAATAGTAGCTCTGTGTAAGTGGTAACAGTGGCTCTCTATACATGCATCTGGATACATATTTCTAGGCACATCTAAGTACACACTAATATCTCACTACAACACTGAAGTAGAATATGTATATTTTCTATATGTAAGTGCAAATCAGCAAATACTGTACATTTATATACACACGCATATATATATATATATATATATATATATATATATATATATATATACACACATATGTTACGCGTATATATATACATTCGTATGTGTGTGTGTGTATGTATACATATATATGCATATATAAATATATATATATATATATATATATATATATATATATTTATATATATATATTTATATATATATATACATATATAAATATATATATATATATATATATATATATATATATATATATATATATATATATATATATATAT
>NC_142930.1:72221133-72233633 GCF_046866305.1 Octopus bimaculoides | reverse complement strand
GCGTGTACTTATTTTCTGAACTCTGGCGTATTGAAAGGCTAAAATCAACCCAGTGTCATTTGAACCCATAACGTAGTATGACGGGCATAAATATCGCATGGCGATTTGTCCTCCACAGTACGAATTCTGAGAATACTCTACTCAGGGTTTATAAATTGTATTCAACGACATCATAAACATGCGTGGCTGTGTGGTAAGAAGTTTGCTTCTCAACCACATGGTTCCGGGTTCAGTTCCACTGCGCGGCACCTTGGGCAAGTGTCTTCTACTATATCTTCGGGTCGACCAAAGCCTTGTGAGTGTATTTGGTAGACGGAAACTGAAAGAAGCCTATCATATGTATGTGCACGTGTGTGTTTGTGTGTGTGTGTGCGTGTGTGTGTGCGTGTGTGTGTGTATCTATGTCTGTGCTTGTCCCCAACCCCCACCCCTACCCTCCGGTGCTGCTTCACAACCAATGCTGGTGTGTTTATATACACATAACTTGGTGGTTCGGCAAAGGAGACGATAGAATAAGTTCTAGGCTTATAAAAAATAAGTCCTGGAGTCTTTAAGGCAGTGCTCCAGCATGGCAGCAGTGAAATGACTGAAACAAGTAAAAGAATAAAAGAATAATATAAATACCAATTTGGAAGAGAAAGATAAATATTCTCACTAATAGTAAATAATACATTTAGGTGTTTGTCCGCCTGTTTTTACTTCTTTATAAAATTGCTATTTGCAGTGTCTGATAAACTTATATTAAGATCTTAGCAATCAATTCATACTAGTTTATAAAATTACCATACATTCATGTGCTAACCTTTCAGGCGATCTCTATAATTTGCCAATGCAGGCCATCACTAGCTTCTTCAAATAAATTTTTTTCGTCATGTTGAGTGTTTCATTGATCAAGTTTTCATTTATTCTTAAATTCCAGCTCGTACCGACAGTCCAAGGACTGTGAATCTATCAAGGCGAATGAGATATACACTTTGTCGGTGCTACTTTGGCGTATGATCTACAACTTCAAGGGCGATTACTTTAGATTAGTTTTTAGTTTCTTTACGTTGCAAAACTCGCAGCTACCAAATTTGTGTGATCTACACGCTTATTTTAAGTATTATATTGTTTATTATTGGTTTCTACTTATTATTTACAAAAGCATAAGTGAAAAATGGTTTTATTATTAAAATAGTACGAATTTTGAAAAAAATTCATTTACGATAATAAGTATGTACAAAAGAATTTATAGTAAAAAATCTTTAGCCAACATCTTAAAGGTCTTTAGAAATTGGTAAGTAATCTAAAAAGTAACCTAAAGTAATCGCCCTTTAAGTTGTAGATCCCACGCCGAAGTAGCACCCTTTGTTTGACCCTTACACTATAGGTACTTATTTTGCATGAAACAGTACATACTGATTTGAAATCTGACCAGATGAAACAAAATGCTGCAAAACTGGTGTTGTACGGCGTTACTCGTGCACTAGTCTGATTACAAATATCTGTATTTTAACCTATGATTGGTATTGGAATTTATAATAGCTATTAAATTCTTTCATCTATTAAAATAACATGGTATATCCCGTAAAGAAATTTTTACTTCGTATAGAAGCAATCTGAACTACTTACTCTCAACCGCAGTAATCCATTTCTCCCTACTAAAATTAGGTATTCTAGTATAGTCAAAACGCCTAAATATTGATTTGTAACAGACATAAGGCCAGGAAACTAACTTGTGTAATGGGAAAAGTCAATTACAAAACCTCTCGATATTAACTGGTGCTTATTATATTAACGTTATATAACTGACAAAGGTGAAACGAGAAGTTTAAAGATAAACAAACTGCGGTAACATTTATTCTGACATTCTGTTGTTTGTGCTGCTATCACAACTGGCATGTAGCTGATTAAAGGGACTGCTTAGAGTTAAATATGTTTGTTTACAACAGACAGGGCTGCTCTGGGGAACAGGGTGAGGCACTGATCTAACAACTAGTCTTACTTTTGTCTCCTACTCCAGTCTTCCCCGAGAATGAAATACTCTAATGTCAATACTGATTAACAAGAAATTTTTCATTTTATGTCTCATGGTTAGCTTGAATAGTTATTTACATATTCTCATAGACTGGTGGTATCACTATAAACTAAAAGTGATGAAAGTATGAGTGATATTGTAATACAGAAATATCTGAATGGGGGAGATATTCCTCGAAGAATCAGTGCTTCGATTGTGTGTTTGATGTCAGAATTGGGAAAAGAATCAAAGTATACAGTATTCGAGAGGTACATCTGAATAGATATAGCATTAATCTAGTTGGTTAAAATTGAAGAACAAAGAGCAACTACAGACTAAAGGTTTACATCAGCAAGACAGATTAATAAATTTCACAAAAAGAATAATTTTGTGTATGTGGTTCAAAAGACAGTTAGTTCTAACCTGTAGGGTAAGGTTCTTCGTCACAAAGAAATTTAAAGCAGTCAAAAGAAGCATAGGAAAGAGGATATGTCATTAGAGCTGTTGTTGCACGAGTCAAGACAAACTGTGATCAAGTAGAACTATAACACGCAAATAGCTTATGGAACAACTAAATACGATCAGTAGACATATTGTTTCAAATATACCACCAAATATTTGAGGACTATAACACAATATAGTTGAGAACCAAAACACAATATAGCTGAGGGCCATACTGTATATTTCAACATGTACTGTGGTATGTGTTCCCTGGATACATAAGGACAAGATGTACACCAGCCGAACGATTATTGTGAGTGTTATGAATTCTTCTGAAAATGCCAAAGGTTCCCAGACCAGAACATAGAAACATTTTACTTATTTCATCTTACAAAAACTTTCAATAGTGCCTGATATTATATATGGTTTTAAAGCTAAATATTTCCCGCAGTTTTAATGTTTCAGTCTTGATAAATAAAGTTAATTAGACTAAGTCGACTACATTAGTTATGCGTTTGTATTCAGGAAACCACTCCATGTAACCATTTACATAGGTCACTATGTAGGCTCTTAATATTGAGGGTCGTATAATCTACATTACAAACTCGTGTGATAGAAAAGAAATGTCAAGAACCTGACAGTCACACTGACTAGTTGGGATTAGAGAGGTACACTACTTGTTTAGGGAATCGGGGAATAGGTGTACCAATATACGTGTGATGTAGTTGAGAATAGCAGGTAATTAACATTAATTAAGCTATGTATAAATAGGTTAGCCATTTGGTGAGTGGTGAAATATCACTGAACATACTGTTGATTCCTCTCCGTTGGTATGTGGCACCTATTTTTTCAATATAAGGTAGTATGGTATGTGTTTGTATAAACATTAAATAGTTTCTGTTCATTTGCTATGAAATGATTACAATCTCAGAAAAAATAATCAGTGATCCAAAACAAAAATATAAATAAAAATAAAAATAAAATAAAATTTATAACAATGAAAGCGAAAAATAAAAAAAGCTCGAAAGAAATTAATTTGTGTTTTTTTTTAATTTGATTGACATAAAATAGTCGTCTACAAACAAAGAAGTGATGAATGCATCGAAGGAATGTCAGCTCTTTCCATTTTATATGACCAAGAGAAAACCGTGAAGATATCAAGTTCAAAATTACTTAAGTGTCAGACCAGTGGGGAATGATGGAACACTGTGATTGTGAATTAGAGCGGTGAGCTGGTAGAACCGATAGCGCGACGGGTAATGCTAAGCGACTTATGCCAAAACTTGAAACCAGTATCTTATAGGTATTTTATTTATCGATGACAGATAAGCTAAAATTAAAAGGACGGATGTTAAGGTAGTGAGATATGAACTAGATATTTCTGAAGAACAATACCTGAAAATCAGCATCTGCATCAAATTCACAAGACGGATGTGCTTGTTAAAACATGTTTATATGTCTGTTCACAGATTCACTATTCACAAATATCTATAATTAATAAAAGTTGACGAAAGGCTCTTCTTGGAGATGAAAGATGTACTAAGGTTTTCAATAGACAGACGAACGCATTGTTAAATGAAAACTGTACTTGTGTATGATTTGTTACGTTATAACTCTAAGGAGATGAAGCAAAAGTAAACAGACTGTATAGATTTGTCAGCCGTCTAAACATACTTATAATAAGGCTTTTGTCAGAGTTTATATACACTAGATACATTTTCATATAGACTGTGAAGAAATCATGTAAATTTATCTTCAAACTGGAGTTTGTTTAAATAAAACTACATTAATCCGTTATCCATATATGTTATATATGCTATATGCGTACGCATATGCATTTATAATTATAAATGCGCATGATAATGTATAAATATGGATATACATCAACACACGTATTAATAATTATCAATGGATATGCGTATACATATAACAAAGCACACATACATATGGGATGCGTTACACAAACACTTCCGCGCGCGTGCATAGTATAATTCGCGTAAAAACCTGCATTTAAGAGTTCTTATATCGTTTATTTGGCTACCACATGTTATCCTACAGTAGGGTATATTCCAGGGCTGGATAAACAAATGTAGAACTCCTCTTTGCGTAAGATTACTATAAGAAAAATAGAACACAAGGATGGAGGATATCAGGCTTTAAATGCTGTGGTCTGCTATTAAAGTCTGATGTCCTTCATTCTGGTCCTTTACTTAGATACACACACGTATATTATATATGCATATATATACACGTACACGCACGTCTTTCTATCGCTGTATCTCTCTTCATATGTATACATACATACATATATATATATATATATATATATATATATATATATATATATATATATATATATATATATATATATATATATATATATATACGCGCGCACACGTGCGTATATGTATATATAATGCACATATAAAACACACACACAAACACATATATATATATATACATGTATATATGTATGTATCTACGTATAGTATATATATGTACATATACTATACACGTTTCATCTTATAAAATCTCATAATAGATTTGTATATCGTAATCAGAGCTGAATATCTCGTGCAGCTTTTCTTTCAATCTTGTTAGAGTGGGTAGAACACGGCTGACATGGTGGAACTCTAGTTATGCGTTTCTCTTCAACTAACCAGTCCATGTAACTATTTTAATAGGTCGTTATATAGGCAATGAATAATTATATTTTACAATCTACCTCGCAACAGATAGGAAAGATATGTCAAGTAACAGAGATTCACGGGATTACATGGAATGGTACAATGCATGATTAGCGAATCAAAAAGATAGGTAATGCAGGTTTCATAATTTGTTATAAAGCCAGCAAGTTCGAGGGAATGGGGTAAGTCGATAACATCGACCCCAGTAATTAACTATTACTTATTTTATCGACCCTGAAAGAATGAAAGGCAAAGTCGACCTCGGCGGAATTTGAACCCAGAGCGTAAAGTATTTTGCTCGGCGTGCTAAC
Source organism: Octopus bimaculoides (assembly GCF_046866305.1). Classification (NCBI taxonomy): domain Eukaryota; kingdom Metazoa; phylum Mollusca; class Cephalopoda; order Octopoda; family Octopodidae; genus Octopus; species Octopus bimaculoides. The sequence continues at coordinate 72,228,198 of NC_142930.1, read as the reverse complement.
GATTCTGCCAGCTCACTACCTTAGAAAGATAGGTAAATACGATAGACGTGAAAGACAGATATGAGGTTGTAGTAATCAGCAACTAAGTGTCGTTGATATCATGGTTAGTGATTCTTTTGGTCTGTCGGATGTTTGGCCACTTTTTCCGATGTGATCAAAATGGAATGCTTGTATTTGTAGAAGCAGCACCGCTCCACATATGTGACCATTAACTTAGCATAAATAGCAAGGGATGCCTCAGTGTGGGTGCAATCCAATGATTGAAATAAGTAAAAAAGCAAATGAATTTTATTTCGAAAAAAATTTTAATATAGTTTTATTTTATAAAACTATATAAAACAAATTTGGTATGAAATTAAAAGAAAATAGATACAACTAAATATAACAAAGACTTTGTTGTATTTAAGTGTATGTTCTATTTAACTACTATTAAGTTGTTATAATGTGGTATTAAAGTAGATTACAATAAAACAGAAATAAAGAAAAGCTGGGAAATAGAAATAAAGCAGAAAGTTTATAAGGGCGGAAACGCAGGTGTATAAGATTATATCGTTTGCAATGATTATTATGTATTAAATCAGGTAATTAATTCACGTTGTTAAAACCAAGTTGAAATCAAGTTGATTCCAGTATTATAAATTGAAGGCTTAATAGGAATTTGTAGTTTGTAAATTCAATATTAAAATAAAAATAGTAAATAGGGAAGGAGAAACAATTGTTAAGTCTATGTGTAAATAATTACATCTGGGTTTATTGGTTGCTATGGTGTGTTCTCTCTGTTATATTATTATAAATCAGAAATCATAAGGATGAAACTAGTAATTGTTGTTGCTGGAAATATACTATTGTCCTTGATAGTAATAAACATTATGTTGAAAATGTTAAACATTATGTTGAAAATGTATTCTAACTAGTTATTATTAATAATAAAATTTCATAAGAAAATCCATCATTTGAGTGTTTCTGTGCTTGTTCAAAAAATTATTATTTGTTTCGAAATATAGGTTAAAATGATTTTATGTTTCCTAAAATTATTTCTGCACGATGAAATTAATTTGAAGTACCGATAAACTAGTAGTGCATAATACATCAAAATTTTCTCGCATATGCAAAGTTTAAAAGTTTTCTTTTCTTTTCTTTTTACTTTAGAAATGGTAGAATTTTCATTACATATTCCCATGTATTCATTAGCAGAAATTTCCTGTTAATTTGATATCATAGGACTTCTTTGGTTTTAATTAATTAGCACTCTCTTTCAATATATCAAAATTGTTCTCTATAGGAACATATAGTCTTCACATATACATTTAACTTGACCCAACTTTACAAAGAACATATTTTTGTTGAGGTAAGTTTGAAAGATAATTCTTTTAAATTAAGATATTCGTTAAAATATAAATTTTGCAGATTTTCCCTTTCCAATAAAGCAAAAATTTCACCTTAATAAGATTAAAAGATTTCGCAATCTGGCTTTCAGATGAGTTTACTTCGGACTACAATATAATCCAATAAATGAGGCCGAGTTGCCGGTCCACGTGTAACTCGAAATTCTAATGCGCTCCTCCCTAATGCATCTCTCTTCTATGGAGCCACTGTGTACAAGTGAAAGTAGCTCGCCAGGCATAACAGGAGCCAAGTTGTAACTGCTGTGTCGTGGAAAAGTGCGTGTGCGTGTGTGTGTATGAGATTATATATGTATGTATGAATGTGTATATACATTCATATATGTATGTGTCTATGTTTTATAGTCTGGTCATACAAGAGAAGAGTCCATAACAACTGGAGAACCGAATGTAGTAACTAGGGAATTCACTACTCTAATTGCTGGTCGACCCACCTCAAGTGGCATGCAACCGGGACGGAAGTGGTGAGTCCCAACTTATTTGCCATAGTTTCTACATTTGGTTCTTCAGTTTTGGATGATATGGACTCTTCTCTTCTTGACTAAGCTATAAAACATATAGGAACATATACACATTCATACGTATATATATATACAATGACATACACATACACACGCACCCGCCCCCACGCTCATACCCCACCCCCACGTTCATACCCCACCCCACGCTCATACCCCACCCCCACGCTCATACCACACCCCCACGCTCATACCCCACCCCACGCTCATACCCCACCCCCACGCACACAAATACTTTGAAAATTGTGACCAGTTAATTTCACAGTACTCTTATAACGGCAAGACTCTCAGAAAATATACTTTCTTTCTCAAGGAATCCGAAGCATCATACGCAGAAAAACAGGCTAAATATTTCCTATAACAATATTTGTGTTTCCAGAAACCATGAGCATGATAAATGAAAAGTGATGGCTTCAAGTAGGAATTGAAACTATGCTGCTAGCTCGTTTTGTAGCGACCTTACCTCGTGTTCTAATATTATATTATCGTATTAAATTTCATTGGTAATGACATTTCACGACGAATTATTATTGAGAGAAGAGTGTGACTATACAATGTGGGTGGGTCTTAATGCCAGTATGAATTAAAGATGATTTGGGTTGTAAAGTTTATATTTGTAGAATCGTAAGGAGAAATGGTTTACGGTTCAGCTTCGCACGCCATTTTTTTTTTACGTTCTGGATATATATCCTGCGGATGTCTACTGTGGATGAGAAGGAGGATGAGAAGAAGAAGAAGAAGAAGAAGAAGAAGAAGAAGAAGAAGAAGAAGAAGAAGAAGAAGAAGAAGAAGACGAAGAAGGATGAGAAGAAGAAGAAGAAGAAGAAGAAGAAGAAGAAGAAGAAGAAGAAGAAGAAGAAGAAGAAGAAGAAGAAGAAGAAGAAAATGGAGCAAAACAATTTATGTAATGTAATGAAAGTGGTAGTGGCGGTAAACATGAGGGTAGGACAATTACATTATTCCCGGTTTCATTAAAATAATCTTAGCGATCATAAACTCGACGATAAAACGATAGCAGTGCTGAAATCAATCATGCATCGATTTCAGTGGTATGTTACTATAGACAGGCCTAAAAGGCTTGCGAGTGTGTGTGTGTGTGTGTGTGTGTGTGTGTGTGTGTGTGTGTGTGTGTGTGTGTGTGAATATTAAGAGTATAGACGCTCTTCGGTCATGAATGACCATAAGATTGCACCTAGAAAGTTCCCCTCCGGGGCACAAGTCGAGGGCAAGGTTGTTTATGGAAGACCAGCAGTCTCCCTTGCATACCAGCCTCTCCTTTTCATGCCACCGATGTTATCTCAAGGGAGAGACAAAAGCCGATTCAGTTTGGCACCAGTGACGTCGCAACTCGTTTCTACAGTTGAGTGAACGAGACCAACATGAAATAAAGTGCTTTATCCAAGAACACAGCACACAGCTTGGTGCGGTAATCGAACTCACATATATCCATACATACATACATGCATACATACATACATACATACATACACGCACACACACACAAACACACACACACACACATATATATATATATATACAGCGTCCACGTGAGAGAGCTAGGTAAATAGATAAAGAGAGAGAGAGAGACTACTGAGAATAAAAAATTCACATTGCGCAGATGCAAGCATCCAAGAATACATGTGTGTGTGTGTGTGTTTATAAACGTCATCACCGAGAAGTACATAATTATATGCATATACACAAATAAGGAGGGAGTCTGAAACTTTGTATTGAAGATATCCAAATAGAAAGCAAAGATTCTTCAGATTACTGAATCTACGTATGCCTGCAACCTACATTTCATACTTTTTATGATAACCTGTTTCTTTTGCCTGAAAATGGGTCGAATTTTTCAATTGTCGTTTGCGATGCACGAAAAGAATACGAACAGTTGATTTAGATCTAAGACGTGTACTTTTTTCTTAAAGAAAGTTTACTCATGATGTTGCATTCCGAAATACGAAAAATATGTCAATAGATCTAGTGTATTAGCAACACACATCGTGTAAAAGGAAAAGGTGTTCTCCGAAGACGAAATACAACAAAAATTAGCATACTCACATTCCAATGTGCAGGAATGTATTACAAATGAATATGTACGTCATCGTTTTCATCTTGGCTGTTTTACGAGAACATAGTATATTATCGATCTAGCGGACAACAGCACGCATTTCCATATACTCAGTTTGACGAATTCTATAAAAAAGAAGCACTATTCTTGTTTAGTCCAGTGATTCAGTGGTTGCTTTCCCTGAAGAAACCGTATCTCCTTTACGTCAATAAATCTAGTGTTTTATGAACACACAACATCTGAAAGGAGATGGTGTTCACCGGAGACGAAATACAATAGATATTAACATATTCACGTTTAGATCTGTCGGAGCGTAACCAGAGCGAATATGTACGCCATCGTTTTGATTCTTGCTGTTCTACGAGTACATAACAATTTATTATCGATTTGGTAGATATAAGCGCGCATCAGAAAGTTATTTGTGTGCTGAATGCTCTTATCAAGAACCAATGATCTTGTTTAGCTCATTGATTCGGGGATATCTTTCACTGAAGAAATTGAACCAGGTCGAAGCACTGGTGTCTCAAAGCGATGAATAGGGGGTGTTGTCAACATATACATGGTCTCAAAAACGAGAGTATTCTCCGGAGACGAAACAAAGGTTAACATACTCAGGCTGTAATCTAACGAAAACAATAAAAATGAACATCGTAATAATAAAACGTTTCTCGGGGTAGTTAACGGAGATTGTGGACCATGACGTATGCTGGGTTAAATCCCTGAATATTGTTAGTGCAATCTGTGAGAATTTGAGGGTTAAGACACTTCATTATTTTCAAAATGTGAAGAACAGAACATAACACTAACTAAACAGTCGTAAAGACGTGGTGCCTTATTCAAGATCATAATGATAAGGATAAGAATGGTGGATTCTGGCGCCTGATCGTAGCAGGATCTTTATAGCAATATGTCCAGACTTGTGCAATAGAGGTGTTTATCATAGTTAAACTAGGCAGATGGATGTTGTTATAATATCATATAATTGAGTGATATATTTATATAGTTGTAAGTGATAAAGCGGGGTCGTGTCAGTATGTTTGTGTTTTTCTTTGTGTCTGTGCGTGTGTGTGTGTGTGTGAGTTTGTATGTGTATTTGGATGTGTATGCCAAAAAGCGAAATGTGTGTATATGTGTATGCGTTTATGAGTGACTAGTGTAGTATATATTTATGTACAATGATATATACGAGTGACTGGTGTATCTGTGATCTTATATACATACACATGTATATGTAAAATAATGTCTATGTATCAGTATATTCATATATTTATGCTTGTGTATGATCATGTATGTGTATACATGTGTATTTATGTGAGCACGCGCATGTGTACAAACATCCTACGATTTATAAGTTTCCGCATCAGATCGAATCTTGATGAACGATATAGACATAGCAGAATTCTTTCCTGGGAAATGTTTCGAAATTCCCATACATGTAAACAAATGTATACATGCATATATGCATATATATATATATATATATATATATATATATATATATATATATATATATATATATATATATATATATATATATATATATATATATATATATATATATATATATATATATATATATGTATGTGTGTGTGTGTATACATACGTATATGAATGTTTTGCACATATATATGCACACACACATACATACACACGCACAGACATATACATATGTACATGCGTCTGTATATATATATATATATATATATATATATATATATATATATATATATATCCATATATATATATATATATATATATATATATATATATATATATATATATGTAACAGTGTGTTTGTGTATACGCACCGACATGCATATACACGTACATACACTTATACACACACTCGTACATACATATGTACACATAAGCATACATTTATACATATATACATGTATTCACAAACATGCCGTTCGTACATATAATACACACACATAAATACACACACATAAATACACACACACATACACGCACGAACACAAACACACGCCCACACATACATACACACCATTAACCGCACCATAAATAAACAGACAAATCACACGCACCTATTCACAAATATTCACACACGTATTTATGTAAGTAAATCTATGTCTCGGTGACTAGGTATCGATTCCCAAGCTGGCAGCTAATATTATGCCAGTAGAAACCACTGCTGGCTAAATCTAGTTGTAAGTTACTAGACTGTAGTATTATTAATGTAGTCTTGGCGCCAGCTGCGTCATTAGAAGCCACAAGTTATTAGGCTGATAATTCTACTGAAAAACTTCAGACTCCTGATAATTGCATATATATATACTTAGATATACATATACATACATATACACATTCATAGACACACACACGCGCACATACACACACACATATCCATAGATACACACACACATATATACATATATATATATATGTATATATGTATACATCTATACGTATATGCATATATATATATATGTATGTATGAACTATGTATGCTTGTATGTATGTATGTATGTATGTACCCCGCCCTCCTGTATGTTTATTTGTAACTAACATAGAGAGAGAGAGAGAGTGTGTGTGTGTGTGTGAGAGAGAGAAGGACGAGTAAATGGGGAGAAAAGGCGGAGGTTTAAAAAGAGAAAAGATATCAAATAATATAAAAGAAAAACAAAACAAAAGGCAGGAACAATAAAAGACGAAATGCCTGGGATATATTCATATATACTAATAGTTACATGGTGCATACAGTTGTATGTATGTATATACGTATGTATGTATGTATGCATGTATGCATGTATGTATGTATGTATGTAAGTATATATGTATGTATACGCGTGGGTGATTGCATATATGTAAGTGTATATGTATGCATATTAATATATTGCATGCATTACATGTATAATTACAAATATGATTATATATTACATATATAATTAAAAATATACATATATACATACTTGCATATACATGTGCGCGCACGCACACACACACACACACACACACATTCATAAGTAGCCTGCTTACCAACCACATTGTTCCGGGTTCAGTCCCATTGTGTGGCACTTTAGGCAAATGTCTTCTTCTATAGCCACGGGCC
>NC_142930.1:72208633-72218633 GCF_046866305.1 Octopus bimaculoides | reverse complement strand
TGTTTTAAATCCTCAGTTATACTGGAATAGATTCTGACAATTTGTTTCACAAGCACTTTAGAACTTGATACAAATTTCAACTGACAGCTCCTTATTGTGTCACGAGATCATCTGAATATTGGCCATCCTTACTCATATGTAGTGAACAAGTGCTTATATATGAATGTATATATGCATATGTATGTATGTATGTATGTATGTATGTATGTATGTATATATATGTATGTACGTACGTACGTGCGTATACATGTATGTATGCCTACGAGCATTTTGTATTTTATATTGCTATTTACACTCAAATTATATGCACATAGCAGATAGATACATGTATACATGCATAGATATACAGGCATGCATGCATATATACACAGAATCACTCTTTCTCACACACACACACACATGCACACGCAAGCACACACACACACAACAACAACAACAACAACAACAACAACAACAACACCGCAACTCAGTCGGTTACGACGACACGGGTTCCAGTTGAACTGATCTTGAAATTAACGTGCAAGTAGCTGAGCACTCCACGGACACGTGAAACCTTAACGTAATTTTCAGGGAGATTCAGCATGATACTGAGTGTGTCACGTAGCGCAAATTTGAGTGTTTGACACACAAGTTTGTTTGAGCGACTAAACATACTTTACACATGTTTTCAAATCAGAAATGAACTGTTACAAAATACAAACGAAATATATTAGCATATCCATCAACTTAATTACTTAAATCTAACCCAGCATGGATGTCTAAACACACTTACACACTAATATGTGCTCCAGTCATTTGACTGCGGCCGTACTGGAGCACCGCCTAAACGGGTTTTAGCAAAAGAAATCGACTCGAAGGATATTCTTTGTAAGCTTAGTACTTATTCTCTCGGTCTATTTTGCCGAACTGTTACGTTGCGGCCACAGAAACACACCAGCATCGGTTGTCAAGCGATGGCAGGTATGGGGGTGAAAAACACAGACACACACACAAATATATGCATAAATACATAAACACACACACACACACACATATACACGGTGGGTTTCTTTTAGTTTCCGTCTACCAAATCAGCCCAAAAGTCTTTGGTCGGCCCGAGACTATAGTAAAGAAACTTGCTCAAGTTGCCACGCAGTGGGACCGAGCCCGGAACCATGTGGTTTGGAAGTATGCTTCTTGTCACACTGCCATGCCTGCACCTATTGTATATATATATATATATGCAGCACCTACAACAGCAGTAGATGCAACATCACGTGCCTACAGAAGTACGTGGGGTGCACTGGGAAATCTCTCAAACAACATATTTCCAATAGTCTGTCCTCCTTCACAGCCCCGGAAAGGAGACACGTGATATCGCTGGCCACCCATATCTGGTAATCATGAGACGAAGAGATTCCATACTCGAGAAACCAGGCCCATACATGAACGGGACGAAACGGTGAAAGTTATGCATTGCCGAATGCACGTGGATCCTTAAAGACTCGCTCGTACTAGGGAGCATCCTGAACTCCATAACAGAGATTTTCAAAACATGCTTCCATTTTAGAAAATTCCTGCTGGCTTTTTGGAATCCGTAGGGCGGCATCACATCCGGAAACCAATAGCCAACGCAGAAGGGAGGCAATAGTTTACCTCCGTGGTCCTTTGGTGACCGCATGATGGCATCGCGGCAGAAGATAGATGGACAATGGCAAAGGGTTTTACCCTTAAAAACGAGGCTTTTCCCCCTCCATATTTTAAAGAGGTCTCAGGCCAGCAGCGTTTGGGGTCTGAAGATACGCCGTAAGGCTAAACTCGTTATGAGCGAGAAACCCATGGTGACTCCATAAACCGGCCTACCCCACTATAATTCTCCGAATTTATGTTTTCTACAAACAGCACACACACACACACACACACACACATATCGGCCTGGAGTTTGTTTACAAATGCATTGCAGGTAATGAAATTAAGAAAAGACTTAAATGTAAAATCTCATCAAAATAACTACGTTGTGTGCCGACCTCCACCAAAATAGTTAATAGAATACGTAAAATAACACTTCGTACAAGTGCTGTGAAGAAATAAGAAGTATGTGTGAAGACTGAGACTGAAATTAGAGAAATTGGAACACAGCTTTGTATTGCTCATTTTCCTCGCATGTTTCTGTAATGGTAAAAGCCAGGTTTGGTGATTAATAACAATTTACCCCGAAAGATATCCAGTTCTATTTAGTGTACACCAATTTATCGTACAGAGAATGTTCTTATTTCGCGTTTATCGAGTGTAAAAAACATTTATATTTTACGTTCGGCTAAACTCAGTATTTATGGCGACAACAAGAAAAGAAACAAACAAAGAAAAGAAAAAAAAAAGAAAGAAAATTACGAAGTAAGAAATAATGACAAACGATGATAGCTACATTCTCACATGTATGCATGTATATGTATATATGTATGTATATAAATATACATGTGTGTGTGTGTGTGTGTGTGTGTGTGTGTATACAAACTTACACACACACATATATGTATATATACATGGCTGAGGATAACTGGTGGTGCCATGTGTTATAGGCTAATTATTTTTAACACAATATTCTTTGCTTTACGTTGCAGATCAAATGTATCGAAAATGGCGTATTCTTTTTCTTTCGAAGCAATTAACCAGTATAAAACAAAACTGAGCTAAGAGAAATATCACTGTGTGGTCGGCGACTTACATTTGAACAACATAGACAAATATAGGTATATCTAAAACCAGGCAATATAAAACCTTGATTTATTAAAATAATCTCCGCCTCTGGAGGATGTGTCATAAATACTAAATAGTTAAGACCAGCTCCATATGAGGAAGGGAGATAATCTTTAGAAACGAGAATTGTTCAATGTTGATATGACATGAAGGAAAAGAACAAGCTTAATGTCTTGAGATAATAGAAGAGAACACGTGTTTCTGTCTCAATAGGGGTCATTAACAAAACTGTTCAAACTTATCTACAGTAGCTGAAGGACTTTCTCACAGTTTTTCTATATCTTACTTGTCATTGAGAGCTGAAGAAGTATCTACGTTGTAGATTGTGTTTCGAAACAGTAGGCATAACTCCATGAAATAATCCCTTATGCTTTATGAAAAAAGGAGATGGACTTATTGGATAAAGTGGTCCTATACAGTCAGTAACGGAGAAGAAAATAAATAAATAAAACACAGGAACTCTCGGTTGGTATGCTTCTCGCTTATAGTCTGCTTGATGAAAGCTGACCTGGGTTTAAATAAAAGTAAAATTATCTGCAACTTATCAGATCGATACTGGAAGGAGCTTGATTGCCGACCAAGTTTATATGCCTGCTGTTCGGCAGCATGACGTTGATGTAGTCTGCATATGCTGATACGGTTCTCCCATGTCCTAGTTCACGCAGGATGCCTCTCAATGCCTCCAATTTCCGCAGTAACGGCTCAAGAGCCAGTACATACAGAAGAGACGAGAGGGGACATCCTTGATGAACTGAACGCATGATGTTGAATCGTTCCGATAGGTAACCATTCATCCGAACAACCGAGCAGATGTCGCTGTATATTGCAGCGATCCATCCACAGAAAACGGGACCGAAACCAGCCGCCGTGAGAACAGCTGCCGAGTATTGGTGGTTGACCCTATCGGAAGTTTTAGATTGATCCAAATTGATCAGGACCCCACCCATGCCAGGTTCCTTAGCTATCCTGTCTATGTTTCGCACCAGGTGGAAGTTACCGTAGATAAATCTGCTTGGGATTTCGCATGTTTCTGTTTGGGATTTTGCAGTTCCTCAATGAAAAGCGTCAACTTCTTTGCTAATAACTTGGACACTTTACATTCAGCAGAGTTACGTGTCTAAAATTTTCCATTTGATTCCCCTTGTTGGGGTCCTTTCTTAGTAGTGCCACCGCTCCTTGACCCACGGAATTGGGATTTCTCTTATTCTACTGTCAGTTGCGGTAGATGTCTGCTAAAAGGGCACCAAACAAGTCTGGCATATAAAAATAAAGCTCATAGGATAGACCAACCAAACCAGTCGATTTCACCTCACTGCACCGTGCAACTCGTCGTCGCATCCCATATTTCTGCGATGTTACCAGCATTTCGTAGCACTCAGCTCCCCACCCCTTCCGAGAGTCGTGACATGCCGTCAAGGTTGATATTGAAGTCCATCCTGAATTCCCGACTGCCATTCGTCCCAAACTGCTGAAATTCCGCACACAATTGTTCGGGATCGAGTATCACGCGCCCATTTTAGTTCACCAAAGACCGAGTTGCGACTTTGTTGCTACGTTACATTTCTGCAACTTGGGCCCATCGAGCGGCTTTCGTTCCCCCTTGTCTTAGAGCACGTACTTTAACGTTGACAATGCAGCCTTCGTGTTTACCGTTGAAAAATTGGTCGAAGGTCACTGTTGCAGCCAGTACTTCGGTTGCAATATCTTTCCTAAGCGCCTCTTCAATTTTATTCCTTTCTATCACTAATGCCTTACTAAACATAACTGATTCTACTCTAATTGTCCTTGTCAGGGCAAACCAACATTTGTTGTTTAAGATTGCCCCCGTCAACGACCGCTTAACTAATTCTTTAATCTGGTCTCTGTAAGCTTGGCACGCCGAGAGCGACGCGTTCAGCTTCTAGTAGCCAGGTCCCTGTCCGCTAAGCCTATCTAAGTCGACCGTGAAGATCACAAATTTGTGATTTGTGTAACCGACCAGTTTTAAAAGTGGACAACTTATATTATCTTTATCTAGTGGCCTACAAAATATGCTGTCTAGAAACGACTTGGATAACCCTATGCGATTCATCCACGTCCACTTTGGCACATTCGGGAAATCAAGTCGATACCTGTCTGAGCAGGTTTGCGAGGCTCTTACCACTCCTTCTATCCGCTAGCCCCACACAGTCCAAACGTGGCTCTATGACAGCGTCCCAGTCGCCCACTAGCACTAAAGGTCAAGACGTTCCTAGGAAATCTTCCAGTTGTCTGAAGAAATCCGGTTGTCCTGCTCCCCTCTTGTAGCATAAAAAGCTACCAATCTGAGGGCATCCCTATCACTACTGTTCACGTTCAGGGCCACCAAATTACTTTCTGGGTCCAGGAAGAGAGTCCTCATCTTCAAATTCAGGCCTCTCCAGAACAACACCGCCGTTCCACCTCCCATTCCTGGTTGACATGGAGATATATCTCGTATCCACCGAAAATGGGCATGCAAGTTTGTCGGTCGGACAGTCTGGTTTCACTGATGGCAATTATATCGATACTTATTGATCTGAGGTCGTTGAGTAGGTGGCCCTATTTCCATGACGACCCCTGGCCACGTGCATTTATACTGTCTTCTCTGAGCAAGGTCATGTTATCTTAAGGTATAGAAGCGGAAGAGGCTACTTACAGTAATTTAGTTGGCAAGGAGAGATGGATGTTCTGTCCCCGTTGGTATGTGTGGATGTTTCAACGAGCAGTTCTTTATATATTCTTATATTTTTGTTTCTTTGGAAAGCCCCTACTCGTTCATAGTATTTTGTTTTGACGGTGTTTTATGTGCGTTGTCATGTTTGTATGAGTTCAATATGTGTTGGTGTGTTATTTCTTGGTGAGATAAAATCAGTGTGTGTGATGTCTGTATGGTTATATACGTTATCCATAAGTTTTTTGTTGTTAGTGTCTATTGCTGAGTAGTTCAAAATGCTTGACTTTTGCTGGTGTCAAGATGTGTGGTCTGAAAGATGTGTATGTGAATCGGGTTATGCTTGTGATGGTAGTCATGGAGATGATGTTCTTGTTGACGGTACTGGTGTGGTTCTCTTGAGGAGAATTTGTTTTCGATGGTGTCTCTCTCTCTTCTGGTCATACCTGCCAGTTTTTTGTGTTGATCTTGTTGTTGGTTTGTTTCTTTTTCTTTTGTTTGATCCCCGAACCTTTTGCCACTGTATGTCTTCCTGCACTCCCACGATGTGTGTGTATGTGTGTGTGAGTGTGTGTGTGTTTTACAACTATGTACCATATTTGTATGTATAGATGTGTATCTCCATATGTGTGGACATGTATCTCTATGTGTCCTTGTGTGAAGTAAAGTGTGTGTGTATATGTGGTCATGTGTTTCCCTCTTCATTTGTGTATGTATGCGTATATGTGCTTGTCTGTTCATATAACCTATGTACCTAACCGTCTGTATGTTGATCTGTTTACTTTCATATCCATATGCTTACATACATGTGCATTGCATATACATATATATGCATACACTCACACACACACATACATCTATCTACATAACAGCCCACTAACTATTCTACTCTACCTGTGTAAACTGGGTATGGGTGTATGATATCTACTATGTGCATTTCCTATTTATTACATAGTGGTAAAACACACACACACACATACACATGCACACACAAGGAGACAGAGGTACACAAACATATACAAGCACACAATCAGGCATACATAAAAACACACAAACACGGACACGCAAACACTTGAATATGCAGAATACATACATACAAATGTACAGACGTACATACATAAATACATGCATACACACACAAGCATGCATACATACATACATGCATATGCACACACACGTACACTAACCCACACAAATGTGCACAAACAAACAGCAAGGAACGCAGTGTGAATAACGGACAGAGTCAAAAATCTATTGAAAAGGTAGCAAGATGCAACGAAAATTTTAGAAAAATAAAGCAGGAAATAAGTGGAAATTTTACCGAAAGAGAATTACTCTTCCCAGACACAACAGAATATACTTCAACACACGACCTCACATAAAGAATCCTGTAAACCAAATCCAAAAACGAAATATATATATATATATATATATATATATATATATATATATATATATATATATATATACATACATATATATATATATATATATATATATGTGTGTGTGTGTGTGTGTGTGTGTGTGTGTGTGTATTTGTGTGCGTGTATGTGTATGTATGTATTTATGTATACATATATTCATATACATACATATATGTGTATATAGGTCTTTAATATATATATATATATATATATATATATATATATATATATATATATATATATATATATATATATTATATATAAATATCGTTACAAATACATGCATACATATATACATGTTCTTATATATATATATAATAGTACTAATAATAATAATAATAATAATAATAATAATAATAATAATGATTTTATTGTAACACGAATTAAGGAGGTAACCAAAAACTGTAAACCACAGCAAAACTTTTAAAAAGAAAAGAAAAATTCTAAAGGATAAAGAAAAATAGAAATTCAGAAATTCAGCAAGGTGAACATCTCTTCTTCCTACGATTCACAAAGACTGGAATATGTACAATTTACTGTGAATATTTTAAATTTCCCTCAAAATAAAATAATAAAATAAACACATTCATGTGTGTGTGTGTGTGTGTGTGTGTGTGTGTGTGTGTGTGTGTGTGTGTATGTGGGTGTGTCTTATTTTTTTGTAAGTCATTTGAACAACTCTGTGTGGTTATTCAATTCACTAGAAATAACAGCCAAGTCTCTCATACTATACTCTTGTTTGTGTTAAGGAAAGGGAAAAAACAGAACTAATATTTTTGATCTTGTTCGGCTCTATGAATTTTATTTTTCTTTAAATGCTTTCGTCCATTACTTGGTACAAGAAAAAAGAAATTGGAAAAACCCTGACCAAAACAGAGAAATTGTAACTTAACAAAAAAAAGTAGAAAGAGAAAGAAAAAGTTGCATTCGAAAGCCAAAAGATGTTTTTTTTTTTAGTTGTAATTTTATAATAAAAACAACTTCAAAATTTGAATTTCGGCACATAAGACTTAGCATGTTATCTGGTGTATGGCCGAATTGAAATGGGTAGAAGACCTAAAACAAATGTGTGTGTGTGTGTGTGTGTTAGTGAGTGGTTGGCCCCTTAATAGGTAGGAGTCCGTTTCAGTTCAATCGTAGAGAGGAATTCAGATACCTATCAGCTACTCCCTATCACTCTCTCTTTCTCTCTCCCTTGCTCGATACACGCGTCAAAGTATCTCAATTTTCTCATTAAAATCGTTGCTGCTTCGGTGGCCCAATAGGCATCGATGTGGAGAAGTAATAATATAACACGTAGGTGGTGGTTTCAAATCTCTTCCAGAAATTACAAGAGATTTAGTTAAAAGTTGTTATTCAAGCAACAAAATTTCTTTCAACAATTTCTTTCTCTTAAGCGTGACACACGCGTCAGATACGTACAAAAAACAAAATGGAGTATTATTATTATTGATAATATTAATAATAATAATAATATGTATAGTAAATACACAAACGAGAGGTAAAAGCGTGTAAGGTATTTTTGTGCAGAAACGGACAGAAGACAGACATAGAAGGTTCCTCATTCTTGATCAGTTACCAACCAGATGGTATAACTTAATCGAAGAAACAAGTATGGTGAGGCGAATATCTTAAATTTTGGCTTTGTTTGCAGTAGACTTGGCTGAAGAAACATAAGCGCCGCCTGGCGCAAATCCAGAAACTGACTTTAAGATATCTGCCATTCCTTTTGCGATCTTTACGGAGGTCAGACCCATGACTTTTATTCGCCGCCCGCGTTTCACCATGCTTGTTTTAAGTGTGACTTAGTTTAGGGGTTTATTTGACTCCTGTTTCTAGCGAAGCCGGTATTTTGCAGCACCATAATTATATATATATACATATATATATAAATAACTTTCGAACAGATAGTCAGCAGCGCCGCCTGGCTAGGGCTTGGCTGCTCTGCATTGACAAGGGGCAACACCCTGAAACTAGTCTGCAGATGCCAAACCAGCAGGGGGACACTGCTGACCTCCCCTGTTCGAAGGTTATAAAGGACACAGGTTTCGTGTGTCACATAGCTAGCTAGAGGCGATGGCTTCTTGGAGCTAATTCACGGCAGCTTTCGTCCTAATTTTGGGACTGCCATGTTGGCTTGGCGATAACTATTAATTTCCAGTACCGCTGTCGTAGTCTCCTTTAGAGAGACTTAGAAATATTAATAACTCTCTCTCTATATATATATATATTGATACACACATACACACACACACACACACACACACACACACACATATATATATATATATATATATATATATATATATATATATATATATATATATATATATACGACAGGCTTCTTTCAATTTCCATATCCACTCACAAGTCCCGAGCGTATTGTAGAAGACCCCTGCCCAAGGTACCACGCAGTGGGACTGAACCCAGAACCATGTGGTTGGTAGGCAAGCTTCTTACCACACAGCCACTCCTGCGCCTATAGCCACTGACAGCTGAGAGGTTCGGGCGGAGAGGAAAGTGAAGATGACAATCAATAATGATAGTTTGTGTGTCTCTTGTAAAATCTCCGGAGTGGGAATAAATATACCTCTGATTGCTGGAACATTCCTCTATAAAGCTAAAGTAGAATTCACGAATAGCAGCTGCCTTACAATTTTTAATCATATATATTAAGCTCTTTACAATTTCATATACTCATTATGGCTATCTAATTATGTTGCTATGTATTCTGCGGTCTATTATAGAAATCAGTCTGCCTGTCTACTTACCAACGCATATGTGTGTGTTTGCATGTTTCCATATATATGTTAATAGATGAATGATTATATTTATATATATATATATATATATATATATATATATATATATATATATATATATGAATGTGTGTGCGTATTTTAGTGTCTCTTCTTTTTTCTCTTTGTTTGTCTGTCTGTCAATCTGTCTAACTGAATAAGTAACTAATGATCCATCTCTTCCATTATCTTTAATTTTTCTTTCATTTTTAAAGAGTATTTTCCCAATCAAATAGATTCATAGGGCCGGCTTCCCAGATTTTCTAGCATATAAAATCTTCCCCCCGACGGGACGCCCGTCTGTGGCAGAAATACTAATTTTTGACAGCTGAATTGATTGGAACAACGTAAAATGAAGACTTTTGCTAAAG
>NC_142930.1:72196133-72203633 GCF_046866305.1 Octopus bimaculoides | reverse complement strand
AGATCTATGCCAAGAGCTTCTCCTTACATTTCACTCTAAGGGTTCGTGCTTAGAATAAGTTCATTCACTTGCGCCATTCTCACTATATTCATCTACTTATCACAAATATATTCAGGTCAGCATCTCCCACTCTGTATCCACTTGCTTCTCCAGATGGAACTTGAAAAAAAGCCACGAGGGTATTGTCGAATGTGTCTATATTCATTCCATTTAGTCGCTTCCACAACACCACCTCTTTCTAAATGGACACCAGATACAGGAAAGCAGCTTGCCCTTCTCGACCAAACAAAGACGATGGGACGTTCTTCCAGGTGGAGTTGGTGAGAGCCGAATGCATCTTACACCTGATTGCAGCTGTTTCGACATAACTCCACAATTTGACATTGCTGGAAGAATGTAAAAACGCGTGAATGAATGTTTCGTCACTTTGCGCGAATTTCTGGCAGGCACAGTTGTCAACACTACTCTGTCTGTAAAATTTACATGGAACCATCAAAGCCCCTGGCAGCACTACCAAGCCAAGGATTTCTGAAAAATACGCTGTGCAACACAATTTTTGTCCTAGGGTAGCGAATATCATTTCCTATTTGCTTACCTCTAGAAAGTATGAAAAATGGGTAATGTTTCCTTTAATCTTTGCTTTAGTTACATTTATTCAAACTCCAAAAGAAACCTTCTCAAAACACGGCTATGATGCTCCCCAACTACTCCTGCTCATGATAGAGATGCTCATATTGTCAGCCACTAAGGGATATGCTCAAGTGGTTAAGGTCAAGCAACTGACAAAGAAATCTGTGGTATTGAGCTGAACATTTGCTATAACGATATTTCTGCTTCAGCAACTCAGTGCTGAATCTGTCTGAAATGTAATGGAAAGCGGGTCAGTTTCAAAATATTGATGTCCAAGTCACAAAAGCAAAGTTTGAAGGGGAAAGTAGTAATCTCCTTTGATTTCTTGATAGAAACACATAGGAAATAACACTTACTGACCAAAGACAAAAAAAAATGTTACACTGTGTTATCTGTGATCCCACCCCAATATTCTTCTGGAAAAACTAGGCAGTTGATTTTTATCGAATCCCAGAGTTTTTCCGGAGATGTTCATCGCTCCGAGACACTGTAAGACCGTTTAGGCTCACTATGAATGATTGGTGTACCTTATTACGAAACCGACCACGACTACAAGGAATTAGTTGCTTCTTTGTTACTCATCCCATTAGCGAAATGGCTCCAAGGAACAATGTCCGAAAATTACAATTGGGATTTATTAGCAATACCTCTGCGGACACTTAAAGAGAAGTTTACAGTGGCTGGTGCCTAAATCAGTATTGAAATTAATCCGGCTAATCCATTCTGTTACACAGCGGTGGCTAAAATCTATCGATATATATGGTTGCACAGAGATAATACATTGTTAAGGCATCCACAACTTAATGCATTATTCGTGATTGTAGTTCGTGATATATATATGGAGTGTCTATTTCTATTATATAATTCTGTGATTCTTTAAATTCTGAGTGCAACAACTTTTTGATTTTGTAATGTTTAATTATTAGTGAATTCTTCAGTCCAGCACTTCATTTATATTTCTGGGCAGGTATATCTAATTTCTCTCAGCTAGATCTTTTTGCTCTCTAGAGTTGATGTTTTTATATCAAGTACGTCTCTTCTATATAGTTCTACATAAAAATATCTAGACGATCGATCTCACTTCCGTATGAATGTGTATAAACAAATTTGGAAGAATTATTAGTCTGTCATTTTCAGATTCTGTTTCTGCTGTATATTTATACCATCTGTTGTATAGATCAAGTTTGAAGTCTCGTCCAGAGTTTTTAATACATTTATCTAACTACTTCATTGATTTCCCTTAGTGTACATATTTTGTGTCATGGTCAGAGATCGTTACTTAACATGAAGGAATATTTCTGAGTACTTAACAACCACTGTAAGGAAACTGCCTTTAAAATCTTTTTTACCTGTAAATAGCAATCTTGTTATGATATCAAAATACATTTAGTCTCAGCTTCTAAGCCTGAGTTTTGAATACTTATTAGACTATACTGGCTTGCCTCAGCATGACCAAAGCTTTAAAGATGAAACAAGTTAAAGAAACATTGAAAAACATAATTAGTACGCAGGCTGTAGAAGTTAGACACATGGTGAGAGTTAGACACATGGTGAGAGTTAGACACACAGTGAGGAAAAGAGATGTGGGGGCGACAGGCAGAGCTGCTTGTTCGTTCAGAGATGCGGGTAGGATCGAGGATTAGTGGTTTCGCAAATAACTATATGGCTTTTGTTTGGACGCTGTCTGAATAATTTCCATGCGTATAGCAACTGCTCCATCCCAGATATATGCTGTCAGCTCTAATGCCGTATGTACTTAATCATTGACAAATTTTTTCAACCGAAGAAAATTAATATAGCTTTTAGCTCTGAAGAAGGAATCTAAAATTTAGGAAACTCTCTTGTATGTATGACCACAATCAGTACTCTTCGGTACAGATATCATTGTTGTTATTGGTGGTGGTGCTGTTATCTCATATTGGCACAGATTGATCAAACTTATGGAGAAAATTATTCAAGATTCTTTTAGTAATAATATACTACAGATAACAACGTCCAAACATAATTTTTTTAAAACAGTAGGTTGTGGTTTGCGTGAGATTTGACTACTATTTTTAGCAAATGGCAGTACCAGATAGAAGCTCTTTCATTGGCTCGACATCCCAAACGGACTTCATAAATGTTGAAAGTATAAATTTAGCAAAATTGTTTTTAAGTACGGTCGCCACAAGAGAAGCATAAGCCACAATAAAACCTAGGTAATATAATGTATTAAAGTTGGAGAAAATAGAAATAATAATCTGCGAAACGGAATAACACCATCTTACTAAAATCAAATCTACTTTACCTTTATACAGTTGTTTTGTTTTCATTCCATGATAACTTGCTTGTTTTTTCTGTGCATGTGTCAGAAATACTTACCACCAAGTCAACGGGGACTCCTATTATATTTTATCAAAGAAAATAGGTTTACGTATGATGTGTGTTATGGATGACTGTGGTAATTAATATGTAATGTGATATTTGGTGATAAAATAAGGGATAATATGAACTACGATGACCCTGTTCTTCTTGACTTTCAACCATTTTTACAATCTTTCTTTCTTTCTTTCTTTGTTCCTTTTTTTTCTATTGGTCCGCCCTCTCTTATTCTTTTGTTTATTTTCCTCTCTTACTTCCTCTCGCTTCACTTCCGACCGAAAAGGCCGAGGTAACCCGTCTAAAGTTGTTAAATTTGATATCTCAGCAAAAACATCAATGCTATTTTAAGTAGTAGTAGCTGCAGCAATGGCGGTGGTGGTGGCAGTAGTAGTAGCAGCAGTAGTAGCAGTAGTGATGGCAATAGGAGTAGTAGTAGTAGTAGTAGTAGTAAAGAAGTTTCGTATAGCCCCATGTTGGCGCTGCCAATACAAACCTCTAATTAAGAATATAAAGACATTCCACCCATAACCATCCGGTTTTTTCCTTTTCTCAATCCATTGTGTTTTATTTTCTAAGACGTGGTATAATTTGAGATCGATTTGACTGCTATTTCTAGTATTTCTCGTATGTCGAACGACGTGATTAATTAGAGATTATTGCTTAACAGCATTGCGTCCGTTTTTACGTTCTGAGTTCAAATGCTGTCGAGGTTGACTCTGCCTTTCATTCTCTCGGGGTCGATAAAATAAGTACCAGTCAAATACTGAGGTCGACGTAATCGACTTCCACCCCCACCTAAATCTCAAGCCTTGTCCTTACAGTACGTACAACAGATTAGACTGTAAGAAAAGAACAATTCCTAACATAGAGCTACAAGTAACTTTAGATGCAAAGAACCCTCCTAAGTAACCTAGCCGTCCCAAATAACACTGTTTTCTGGAATTGTAGTAAACTAAGTTTTATGCATATTTTCGCAGTCCATCTCTTCAAATCTTTAGGGATTGTTCTTAATGCACCTATAACTACCGGGACACATTTTACCCGCACATTCCGTAGCCTCTGTAACTCAATGGAGAGGTCCTGGTATTTCACTCCTTTCTCTATACCTCTCGTATTCACTTTCTCGTTATTTGGGACTGTAAAGTCACTTTACCTGGTCAAATCCTATTATTATTATTGTTATTATTATTATTATTATTATTATTATTATTATTATTATTATTATTAATAATAATAATACTAATAATATTATTACGGCGGTGAATTGGTAGAACCGTTAGCACGCCGAGAAAAATGCTTAGCGGTATTTCGTCCGTCTTTACGTTCTGAGTTCAAATTCTGCCGAGGTTGACTTTGCCTTTAGTCCTTTCGGGGTCAATAAATTAAGTACCAGTGAAGCACTGAGATCGATGTACTCGTCTTACACTTCCACTAAAATTTCAGGCCTTGTGCTTTTAGTAGAAAGGATTATTATTATTATTATTATTATTATTATTATTATTATTATTATGATGATGATGATCATCATCATCCTCATCATCTTTTCCATTTCAACGAATTAAAGACTTCGATGAAAGACTATCGAAATCCTGGCGTATTTCTATTTTAGTTTTAATTGTTCAATGGTATTCTTCTATAAATATATCTTGATTTGACATAAATCTTGGAAAAGCATCGTTTTTTTATTAAGTGGTTGATACTCGCAATTTTATAGTTTTTATTATCGATTACATTACTCTATGTCTGACCCCCATTATATGTTCTTAACCTGCATGACATTATTGTTAGCGCTGAGTAATTTAACTTTGAAGTCGTTCTCAGGACATAATAATTTAGCTAAGCTCGGGTAATTGGAATGTATCAAAGCTTTAAAAATTCTCAAAGGGAATATGTCGAAAGATTTCTATGCTGAGACTTATCAATAATTTATCATAAATTATTTATTCCAAAAAGCTTTCTCATATATTTGATCAAGAATGCTTTGTTAGGTTATAGTCTCGAATCATTCGATTTAAGGCCTCTAACCTGTTAACAAAGATTAATGTTTTCCTTAAACATACAAACTGCGAAATATTGATATTTCATGAAATTATCTCCCCCTTTCCTTCAGAATAACTAAAAATTTAATCAAAAGATCCCTCCTTTTCTGAAATTAAAAGATTTACTTCCAGCAATTTAGAAATTTTGGTGGGCGCTAGCAGTTCATCTCTTAGATTATCTATTTAACTTAGTACCAGGATCTTGATTAACTCCGTGAACTAGGGCCCATATGATCTCTGGTGATTGCATGGGGAACCATATAAGATTTTGTGAGGTCCGTGGAAGCAAAATAGAAAATTGGGTGGCCATGCTAGTGTTTTAGGTGTCCACGAGGAAAGTTTTGTATTAGACATACATATTGCAAGAAACAGCTTAGTTCTTTCTTTAACACTTAATATAGTAGTGTTTAAACTCTCTCATTTCTGCCTTTATTTGGGTAAATAAATACTCCAGTTAAGTGTTGGTCAGCCCTTGGACAGCTTCCATGCATGTTAACATTCTCTCGCATTCTCTACACGATCTGAGTAGACTACTGATGCCGTTGAGTAGACTACTAGAACAAAAGCCATCCAGGACTAGACTTGGAATGAATCCTGGAGTGGCTTCTCGTTGCCTTTGCTAACTCACTATCAAAAGCTCGGAACTGACTCGATACGGCAAAAGAAGGTGACAACTGATTATCATTGACAAGGCTGGAACCAAATTTTGAAAAACTAGCAGAGCAGCCTATGCACCACAAGTGTCGCGTTGAATAAAATAGCACGAAAGTAGTAGTTTTCTTCTAAATGAATATATTCTTGTGTATATAACTTACTTTGCTAGTGAATATTCATTTTCCATGGAATTTAGTTTGTTGTTAAAATTTATGCGCATTAAATCAAAATATTTCCACAGATTTTATACAATTCTTAATAGTATTTAATTATGAGAATAGAATAGGATTTTTTTAAAACATCGAATTGTTATGGAGATCCACCAGAGTAAAAGGGAATCAAAGGAGTCCATAGGTCGAAATAAGATTGTAAACCATTGTCTTAATTCATTTTGTCTTCTGAGTCGCATACTCTCTCTCTTTTACTTGTTTCAGTCATTTGACTGCGGCCATGCTGGAGCACCACATTTAGTCGAGGAAATCGACCACGGGACTTAGTCTTTGTAAGTCTAGTACTTATTCTATCGGTATCTTTTGCCGAACCGCTAAGTGACGGGGACATAAACACACCAGTATCGGCTGTCAAGCAATGCTAGGGGG
Organism: Octopus bimaculoides; assembly: GCF_046866305.1. NCBI lineage: Eukaryota > Metazoa > Mollusca > Cephalopoda > Octopoda > Octopodidae > Octopus > Octopus bimaculoides. Next base: position 72,197,350 of record NC_142930.1, on the reverse strand, counting down.
ACAAACACAGACACACAAACACACACACACACTCACACACACACACACACACACACACACACACACACACACACATATATATATATATATATATATATACATATATACGACGGGCTTCTTTCAGTTTCCGTCTACCAAATCCACTCACAAGGCTTTGGTTGGCCCGAGGCTATAGTGGAAGACACTTGCCCAAGGTGCCACGGAGTGCGGAATCTGACGATACTGAGCTAAATGCGGTAGATAACGTAAGAATTAATTTGTTTCTTCTGATGGAAAATCCTTATAGGTCGATGGAACATTTCAATGAGAAGAAAATTGATTTTTGATAATTTAACTATACAGTAAACATATAAATATAAAAAGATCATGCTGTTTCAAATCGACGTTTAATCATATTTCAGAAATCAAAGATATTAAAAAATATGCAAAAACAGAGTTATATTTTTATTTTATTTTATAAAAAGCAAACATGCGTAGCTTAATCACATTTTCTCGCTACTGAAAATGTATTTAATATCCAATAATTTTTAGCGGTAAAGTATGAGGTGTCACCGCCTTTCCGATACCAGTTAATAACCTAATACAGTCATTTAGGATTTGCAGCGAGCAAGTATATAAGAATGAGTAAGCGCTTATATGTGCATACATACATATACAGACAGACGTATACACATATACATATGTAACCATATATATATATATATATTTATATAAATAAGGATAAGATCGGTATTTAAAATATTGATCTTATCAAGTGGTCAGCATGGGAATAAAAACCATCAAAGGTAATAATTATTTAAAATTATAATACAGGGTATCAAGAGATACCACCACGCTGAAAAAATAGCAGTCAAATCCTGACTCCAAAACCACAATAAATGTCCGCAAGGCACGATTAGCGAAGACGAAGACCAAATAAACCAGTAAAAATATATCTTATTATTTTTACTGGTTTATTTGGTCTTCGTCTTCGCTAATCGTGCTTTGCGGACATTTATTGTGGTTTTGGAGTCAGGATTTGACTGCTATTTTTCAGCGTGGTGGTATCTCTTGATACCCTGTATTATAATTTTAAATAATTTATATATATATATATATATATATATATATATATATATATATATATATATATATATATATATATATATATATATATATATATATATAATAGTATAGAGTGGTCTATTTTACCGGAAACCACATCATACAATACACAC
>NC_142930.1:72181133-72191133 GCF_046866305.1 Octopus bimaculoides | reverse complement strand
TGCCGCTTTCTTTCGTTTGTCCACTCCCTCGTGGATATATATATATATACTGTATGTACCTATGTATGTATTTATGTACATATATACTGTAAGGGGCTTGCCTCCCCTGTCAGTCATTAAGATAGTGCTTTCCGTGGCTCAATTCCTATTTCTAACAATACTGGTGCTGATTAGTGCACTTTGTCACACACGCATACACGGAATTTAGAAATATTTCAACTCATCGTTACGCGCGTTTCCACAAGTCACATGTTTTTTACCACAATAGTCTGTTTTCCTGGGATCATTACAGTACAGTCCGTAATAAGCAGGGACATCAAGTGGAACTCAGTCCATGCCTTCATCTATTCAGGTGATATGGCATTAAACTGGAAGTAACTATTGTATAACTGAAGGATATTTATCGATTTTCTCCAATCAAAAAGAATACGGAGTATGGTTGTAAGAAACATTTGAATTGTGGAAGCGTGTAGCGAAGCATTGGAATATTTATAAATTCCATCCACACACATACACACACACACATATATATACACACACACATATATGTACACACATACATATGGCGATGCTCCTGTGAAGCTATAAAGTGCAGCTCATGTACTCAACTTTGAGTCCACTGTATCTTATAGCAGAAACAGCTGTAAACTAATGAAGTTGATAAGTTAATCGTTTACTCCTTTGTCATCTCATTTTCTTATTACCGCTCTACACTCGATTAACGCTTCCTTATAGCTACATTAAGTCCTACACTAGATTATTAGTCTTGCAATGCCTATCTATCTATCTATCTATCTATCTATCTATCTATCTATATATATATATATATATATGCTGAACCCAACGACTTGTAGACAGTGTATCCCGACCCGCTCCCATTTATTGCACTTGGTATAACACTAGTGTAACAATAATTGGGTACCCTCCCAGAAGTATATTGGATAGATACTATCCCTTAGTGGGTTGAATCTTCAACCCCTAACTCTCTCGCATTATATATATATATATATATATATATATATATATATATATATATATATATATATATATATAGGTTAAAATAGTGAGGAAAAGTAAACACTTAGGCGGGACATAAGGACATTTATTTCAATTTCATTCCTTCTAATTTATCTACATAACGGATTGTGAAAAATAGTAAAAGAAAAAATATATAGTAAAAAAAAAACAGGAGCATTTTTACCATTTGTTATGTAGCTAAATTAAATTGAATTAAATTAAATTAAATATCCTTATCATGTCTTGCCTAGTTGTTGGTCTTTCCTCACTAATTTAACTTACACCTACCGACTCTAAGGGAAATCACTTTTAACCGTTTTCGAGAAGGCAATCGCATAATCACAACTTCAACTGTTGTTCAAACTGAAAATTTGGTGGCACACTTTTTTGAGCACTCAGAACGCATACCTATTACTGTGAGTCAATCTTCATATCCTTTATATATACATACATACATACATACATGCATACATACATACATACATATATATATATATATATATATATATATATATATATATATATATATATGTGTGTACGAAATCTTTTAATAGTTACACACACATATGTACATATAGAGATACATACAAACATACAGACATACATGCACAAGTACACCATCTTGACTTAATATCATTTCATTCGTACCCTCTTTCTCTGAACTGTCTCTGCTAAAGAGTGTCGGGGTCATTGTGAAAATTCTATATTTATTTGCAGTCTAAGAGCAAACTTGGCTATGCCGTCATCACTCGAACCTTCTCACGGGTAATTAATCTGTACTGGGGTAGTGTTAATGAAGCATTAAATACAGCTCTGACAGTAAGCGGGTGGCATGCTTGCGTGTTTACATACGGTTAATAACATGTTTGAAAATATCTTGAGTGCATGAGAAAGTGCATAATGTCATTCGTGTAAAAATGAAAAAAAAAATATTTATAAATATAGCTGCTTGGTACACGCAGTCAGATTAGTTGTGTGTATATATGTGTGTGCGTGGGTGCATATTGTAGGTGTATATTCAGTGCGCTTTGTGTTTTTTTTCTATGTTTTTGTTCGAGGTTAGTACGTATATCTTTTCCATTATGTGTGCGAGTGAGTAGTAGTAGCAGTAGTAGTAGTAATAGTAGTAGCAGCAGTGTACACACACACATTTATATTTATACACACACATATTTATATTTATACACACACATATATATTCTTTCACTTGTTTCAGTCATTTGTCTTCGGCCATGCTGGAGCACCACTATAAGGGCCTTTTTAGGCGAAGAACTCGACCTCAGGACTTACTCTTTGTGAGCATAGTACTTATTTTATCGGTTACTTTGCCGAACCGCTAGGTTACGGGGACATAATAAACACACCAGCATCGATTGTCAAGCGATGGTGGGGGAAAAACACATACACAAAGACACAAGTACATATCTATCTATCTATCTATCTATCTATCTATCTATCTATCTATCTATCTATCTATCTATCTATCTAGAGACGATAGTAGAAGACACTTGCCCAAGGTGGCACGCCGCAGTGGGACTGAACCAGGTACCATGTGGTTGGGAAGCAAGCTCCTTACCACACAGGGATTATATATATATATATATATATATATATATATATATATATACACACACACACACACACATATATATATATATACACACACACACACACATATATATATATACCCACACACACATTCTCATTGTTTACTTATATCACTCATTTTTGTTCTGTAATTACAGTTCACGTCTTGTAATTATTTCTCGTGTGTATGTTATTCGTGGAGTCCTGTACCTACATATATATATATATATATATAAAGCATATAAGTAACAAAGATGTCCAGCTATCAGTGCATTACAGCCGTTTCAAGCGGTACCATTTAATCGATCATTGAAAACAACATCAATTTGAAAAAAAAAAAAAAAAAAGAAAACGCTCTCCTCGGACGCATATGACCATATAAATTTCCAACATTCTGGATACACCATTATAATATTTTAGCAAATTTTCATAAGTACTAGAGACTAAAATAATTGCAATGCTTCTCTTTGCTATTGTCTTTTGACCTAACTTAGTGTTATGGGTTTTCGACTTATGATTCTACGGTCAGAATCTAACAAGGCTGACCCTTTGACTTACAGATGCAACTCATTTCTACCAGTTGTGTGTTTGTGTTTGTATATCTATTTGTCCTCCCACTATCGCTTGACAACCGATGTTGGTGTGCTTATGTTCCCGTAACTTAGTGGTTCGGCAAAGGAAACCGATAGAATAAGTACTAAACTTAGAAAGAATAAGTTCTGGGATCGATTTGTTTGACTAAAGGTGGTGCTCCAGCATGAGCGCAAACAAATGACTGAAACAAATAAAAGAAAAGAATGAATACGTGTATGTTATGGGATAAATATAACTTCAATAAAGATCCTTCTTTAGTCATATTGACCCACAGGGCCGGTTTTCCCAATTTCCATGCCGTATATATTCCCCATCTGGACCGGCCGCCGGTCCATCCAGGATTACTCATTTTTGCCAGCTGAGTGGATTGGAGTAATGTGAAATGAAGTATTTTGCTTAACAGCACAACTCAACGTCCGCTCCAAGAATCGTAACCACAACGTTACGATCACGAATCCAACATCCCTAACCACAAAATCACGCACCTCTAGTCACAAATAGAGCGTAAAGTATGAATATATATATTTTATTAACTCAAAGCAGTGTAGGCGATAAATGTGACTCAAGGGCCGATACTTTCTTGCAGGACATCATAAGGTGGGCAATTGTATTCTAAGCCACATATTTTTAAGACTGGTTCAGAAAGCTGGAGCATTGTGAGTACTATATTATGTATTGTTGAGGAAATCTCTTAGCACCATTGTTTGTTATTTTATTTTATTTCATTTATTAGATTTATATTTTTGTGGCAGCAATAAAAGAATCGGAATGACACGCTACTGGATTTTTTGACAACTAGGTGTCATATATTGACGTGAGGTTGGTGGAAAGTTGTTGTTAGCTTTGGAGATTTTCAACTCCAGTTCTATCTCGTCTCTCTCTTTTTCCCTGTCGCGTTATAATATCACTAAAAATGCTTCGGTATTTTATAAAGAATGCCAACTAAATTTTGTCAATTTTCCCTACAATATTTGGGCAGGATTTCAGCACGGATATTTGAGCAGTATTTCAGCACGGTTTCGCTATATATTTAGATAGGTTGTTTCTGCCGCTACTGCTGCTATTGTCACTGTTGCTGGTGGTGGTGCTGATGATGGGTGTGTTGTTGTTGCTGATGTTGTTCTTGTTGTTTGCTGTTGCTGTTGGTGTAGAGCCGTAAATCAGGTCTGATCCAGCAGGCCTTCCACCCATGATCGTCTTCTATAAATTTATGAATACACTATCCAGTTGGTCGATGAAATGAGGGAAATTACGCTGTTATTTCCTGTACGTTGAGTACTGAGGTTCCATTGTGGGCTTATCTCATGCAGTACTTATCGATACATGGATATAAATCTGCAGCAGAGTTCTTTTAGAGTATATTAGTGTTAACTATATGTGTCAAGTTTCTTAAAAGACATTCAAGGAAAACCTTGCTTATTGCATTCTTAGTGTCGCCTGCGAATTGGTAGATTCTGTTATATCACTGGAGAGAATGCACAACAGACCTTGCTCCGAACTCTACACACTGAGTTCAGATATTATCGATGCTAGCTCAGGTTTTCGTCTTTTCGAGGACGACGAATAAAATACCAGTTTGGGGTTGCGAATGATAGAATTGTGAGAACGTCAAAGAAGATGCCTTACTGTGTTTGTTCTGGTTCTGCATCTCCTGAATTCAAATTTGCTCTCAAATCACCGAGGCAAAAAAAAAAAAAATGGAATATAACTCTTGTAGCAGAAATAGTGACCGATAGGAAAGTATGACAAACTGGGGGGAAAAATTCACATGAAACTATTTCCTTGCTTCGATCGGAAGATCGCCTGCAATGCATTGCGAAGATGCAATTCATGTCGTTAGTTCGCTCAGTTAATTGCCATTAACAAGAACCAAGGAGCAAAAAAGGATGATTGATCACTGTGGAAGACCTTCCAAACATAGGAAATCACAAAATGTAGTTATACCTTCAACTAATTAATCCAGTTGAATTAAGACTATTATTACAAACAACACTGGATTGAAATTTGGTCGGATTTGAATAATAGATTGGTTAACTTGCAAACTTGATCAATCTTCCAATCCATATATATACATTATCATCATCATTTCGTTTCTATGGATACCACGCATGCGATTTAATCTTTTGCTTCATTGCAAAAGGTTTAATCAACTGAACTGAGCTGTGAGGTAGAAAACAATTGTGAGCTTATGTTTGGTCGATGACCACATGATCTGTGTAAACCCTTCTTCATGTGTACAATTACGATCTTCTCTGCCAACCAACATCCATTATTATTTCCATGTTGTTACTTTCCTCTCTTATGTTCTTCTTTCCCTTCACTATTTCTTCCTACCTCTCTGCATTCCTACATTCCTGCTTTTTCTTCCTTCATAATCTTTCTATTTGGCTTCCTTACGCTGTGTTGTGCAGCAGCACTATCAATAGATATGCTGTGCCTAACCATGAGAACGTTGATGAAATATAGAATAAACGTAGTGTAAACTTTCACGAGTAAAGAATTGCAACTGTGAATTATGTATTCTCTCGCTGATAACTTCAGCAGTTGACATAACGTCTTCCACAGATATTCACATCAATGCATTCCCAACTCAAATACGCACTACCATAAACACATTTCACCGCCAACTCGACACACGGCCATATATATATATATATATATATATATATATATATATATATATATATATATATATATATATATATATATATATATATTATATATATACATATGTGTATATATGTATATATATATATATATATATGTACATGTGTATAAATATACATATATAAATACACACACACATACATATATGTGTGTATGTATGTATGTATGTATGTATGTGTGTGTGTGTTAGGGGGGGGGGGCGATGTCCGCAACTCTATGTGCATACGGAGTATTCAGTAAGGCTTATGACTGAGTGTGTATGTGCATATGTATGTATATACATACATCTGTCACACCTCTTACCCAATACACAAACACATACACACACACACAAATACACTTACATACAAACATATATACATACATACATACATACATACATACGTACGTACGTACGTAAATACATATATACAGACAGACAGAAAGAGCCTGTCAATATAAACATTGTCTCGGAGACGAGAAATATTTCAAAGTATTCACTCACTGTCAAGTGAAACAAAATTTACGTAGAGAAAAGAAGAAAAATTACTTGCGATTGCCTGCCCATTTTCCTCACTTTCTTTCAGCTCTTTCATTTGTTTTTACTATATAAATACATACACCGGGATACCCATGCATATACACACACACACACACGCGCGCGCTTGCACGCACAGAAGCACGCGCACACGAAGTAAAGCACATGCACATTAAACTCATACCAATATGGGCAACGGTATATAGATATACGTTCACACAGTAACACACACAAACACACGGACATACTCGCATATATACAGTACACATATATGATATAATATATATATATATATATATATATATATATATATATATATATATATATATATATATATGTATGTATTTATGTATGTATTTATGTATTTATATATGTATGTAGGTATGTAGCTATTCATCTATTTATAAATATGTGATATATATATATATATATATATATATATATATATACATACAAATACACACATATTTGTGTGGGTATATGCATATATAAATACATTCGCCGAACCATATATATAATATAATATAATATAATATAATATAATATATATATATATATAATATATATATATATATATATATATATAAAACCATATACATGTTTTTGTATGTGTATGTGAGTGTATGTCTGTTCAAGCACCTTATAAATGTGTGTAGGTGTGTGTTTCTCTATTCTTATATACATATATTCACATATACACAGACATAATAAATAAATAAGAAGCCAAAACAAAATTTAGTTACGAAGTTTCGGAAAGAAAATCGGTGTTTGTTTCTTTAAGATCTGTGTACTGCCCTCTACTGGCAAAATATATCAAAGAGTGATACCTCTGATCTTCTGGCCATTGAGTTCACTGGGAGATATAGAAAGAAAAACAGCTAGCTACAACAAAAACGCCAACAACAATAACGATATTTGTTTTTGTGTTCTTATCTACATTCACCTCTCTCTCATTCTTACGCTCTCTCTGTTTATTTCTGTTACTCCCACACAAGCTGTGTATATCCAGATTATTTTTATCCCTCTTCCCATCTTACCTTGATCTTTCTTTTTTTCTTTCTTTCTTTCTTTCTTCTGTATTCTGTTACTAACCCACTCTAGCGTCTCCATCTTAAACTCGTACGAACTTAATATGGTTTGTTTCGTATGTGTATGCATGCATTTTTTTATGTATGTATGTATGTATGTATGTATGTATGTATGTATGTATGTATGTATGTATGTATGCATGTATGTATGTATACGAACATACATATATAGAGACTGATTGATAGATAAATAGGTAGATGAATAGATAAACAGATAGGTAGATAGGTAGATAGATAGACAGATAGGTAGATTGCTAGGTGGGTAGATAGATAGATAGATAAACTAAAGCATTACGTCAGTGATATTATGCATCAAGAATTCGGCCCCAGGGCCAAACTGTCAATCGTTAGTTCTGTTGCGACATTTTGAAGTGTTTGAGGAAGGAGATTCGGCGGAAGCGATTGGATCTGTTGAGCGCAAAGAATTGGATTCTTTACGACGATAGTACACCCCGTCACCGAGCTCTCCTCACTCGTGAGTTTCTCACCCAAATCAACAACATGGTATCGTTTCTGCACCACTATTCGCTACACTTCTATTTCTCCCCCAATATGAAAATGCAGCTCAAAGGTCGCCGCTTTAACACCGTTGTCGAGATCCAGAGTGAATCGTAGGTCTTCGAGGACTCGCTTACGGAACACGAATTCCAGGTCGGACTACAAAAGTGGCAGGAACACTAGGACCGGTGTATTGCTGCACAAGGTCACTATTTCGAAGGAGATGTTGTTAAAATATAGGTAAATAAGTTGTTTTTTTTTTATTAAGCGTAACTAGTCTGGGGCCTTTTTCATACCACCTCGTATTTTCACGTCTTGCACTCTATGTTCCAGCTCATTGCATTCTGATCTCCTGTATTGTAGTAGACTTAATCAGTCGTCTGCTTTAATACAAAGTCTGTTCCTTGTTTGCTTTTAAAACGGGTCACACTGTTTGCAAGAATTCATACCGGATCTCCGTTTTAGAAGAAAACTTACTATCTTAATACCAATGATCTCAAAGGCCCTAAAAATAAAGGGTTATAGGCGTTGTTCTTCTCTGACTAAATTGTAATGAAAAAATAATCCATCTAGCTGAGAGTTTCTCTCACATTTCTTCTCAGCCTTTCTTTCCAACTAACTCTGCTAGTTTTAGTACACATTATGAACTACTTCCTACTCTTGACATCCACTTTCTTATTGTTACTAATCTCATTTAAGTTTCATTGAAATTAAACAGAGCACCATATCAAATATCATTGTTTGTTTCTTCTGCTCGGTCGTATATACTAAATTCCAGGTTGATTCATATAACGCCAAAGCTTGTGTGCTATCACTTAATCTAAAAAAAAAAATCAGCAAAAATGAACCTGAAAATATACATCACGACCGTAAAGAGAACTTAGAGAATGGAAGAGAATATATCCATATATGCATCTTCTCATATGTATGATCTTGGGTGGCTTGTGATACACAAAAACCTCTCTCCAGTATGTGCAAAGGGGAAACATGTGAAGGAGTTAAAATGATAAATACAGAGTGCGTCTGGAGGCTAATATCGTAGAGCTAGTACATACATACATACATACATACATACATACATACATACATACATATATGAATCCAGGTAAAAATAAGTCACAGAAAAAAGTCACGGAAAAAAAGTCAGGAAAAAGTCACAGGGGGTTTGTCCGGAGGGTTTTTGTCCGAGGGGGCTTTGTCCTAGGGAGTTTTTGTCCGGTTCTTATAAGTTAATTGTGACTTTATTACTGGTTACCATAAATTAATTATGACTTTTTTAACCTAGCCAAAATTGTAACTTTATTACTGTGACTTTATTAACGGTCACCTTATATATATCTATACTATATATAAAACAGAGATGTGTGTGTAATCGTTTATCACGTGAAAACGGCTTCACCATTTACTTCCATACTTGTAATACATGAATAATTTGACTTCGGATAAATCTTAGGCTCTTCATTTGATTTTTTTTTATCTCTAATTAAAAATAAATAATATTGCTTTATATTTAAGATTCACTTCTTTAAAAAGGTTTCTCAATGTCAACTTCCGGTACGGACGTGAAAAAACGGCGACGTCTCTCACTCTCTACTTTTAATGTTCGCTTTCTGTAAACAACTACGATCAATTACTGAAACACGTATTTATGAAGTTCATAAATTTAAATATTCCGTACAAGATAATTTTTAACGTGCTTTTATTTATACGATTTTTGGGCGTTCCATGTTCATCTCATTCATTCTTTGCAATGCTCTCTCTCTCTCTCTCTCTCTCTCTCTCTCTCTCTCTCTCTCTCTCTCTCATTCACACACTCCAGGTTTGATTTCGTTCCGAACTCGCACACTTCGTTAATTTCCGTAAATAAATTTTCTATTTTTCTTTTTTGGCACGCCGTGTTCACCTCCATGTATTCGTAGTGAATCATACACTCACATGTGTGTTTCTGTATGTGTGTGAGTGAAGGGGTGTGTTGTGATGTCTACGTGCATACATAAATACATATGCATACATCTTTTCTGTGTATATCTGC
>NC_142930.1:72171133-72173633 GCF_046866305.1 Octopus bimaculoides | reverse complement strand
TGCAGAAAGAAAAGAAAAAGATGTCAATATGGTGAGCTGGCCGAATACTTACTGCGACGAACAAAACAGTGGTTAGCAGCATTTCTTCTGGCTTTATTATTCCCTTGTCCCGACCACTGGTTAACCAAGATAGTACGCTTGCTCTTCAACTTTTTGTGGAAGGGTCAGGTACCACTGGTCAGGCGCTCCATCTGCTGTCAACAGCCGCTGAACGGAGGCCTTGGCATGCCGTGGTTGCTGATGCGCAAACATGCGCTCAGGCTACGACATCTCAAGCGTTTCCTGGACGGTGGACAGGTGTGGTCGCCGTACGTCAGACGCGATTTTCCGCAGCTCGTTTCTTTAACAGAGCTGCAATCCTGGATCAAACGTAGACCGAGAAAGGGTGCTTGGCACCTCGAGTGCCACCAAGCTCTCACTGCCCTCAGTCAGGCGGGCAGTGCGATCGGTAGTAGCTCCACTCTAGCGTTGCATAGAGGGTTAGTGGAGGAAAAGTGCGACGACGTTCTCGGGGAAACTCTAGGCGTCGAAGATAATCAGCTAAGCAGTCTGTTCAGGAGAACTTTCGAGCCGGGGCCCATGGATAATTTCCAAAGGTCCCTCGCCTGGCAGTTCTACCGAGGTGCGTTACCTGTTCGAGATAAACTCTACCGGCACGGAAGTGCCGTCAACCGGGCCTGCCCGAGCTGCGCTCAGGACGACGAAACCGTTCTGCACGCACTCGTCCAGTGCCCGAGCATTGCTGACCTGTGGGTTTATGTTGAACAGCTACTGTCACGTGTAGGACGGATCCGGCTATCAGCTGAATCCATCGTGAGGATTGACCCACCGACCTCCTTTAACCGGGAGGGCAAGGCGATTTTCCTATGCCTAGTGGCCGTCGCGAAAGAGGTGATAATGGTGGACCCGTTTGAAAGGGCTAAAGTCAGACACTTTCCTCTTTGGCCAAGGCCTCATCAACTTCTTCAAGTTCCACTTGAAAAGGAAGATGAGAGTAGAGAGGAAAGTGCTGTCTCATAGCAAATTTGTCGAAAGATGGGTGACTGTTGGAAGAATGGCCAGTATAAACGGACCAATTCTGAGAATACACCTGTAGAAAAAAAAAAAAAGGTAATGTAAAAGGAGAAAGGGCTCTATACCCCTTTCTTATTTTTTCTGACCAAGCTCCCGTGGTTTTATGGGTGTTTCCACGTGTAACCTTTCCTTTTTCGAAGCGCCTCCCCGTTTGGGAGTTCTATTTATTTATTTATCTATTTATTTGTTATATCATTCTCCGTGTTCTTCCTCTGTTTAGACGAACTTTCCTACCTTTTCGGACAAAACCTTTTGTAACCTTCGTCCTATCTTTGTCCTTACATGTTTTTAATGGATATTAGCCCTTGTGGCCAATAAAACGAATTAAATATTATTATTATTGTTATTATTATTATTATTATTATTATTATTATTATTATTATTATTATTATTATTATTAATATTATTATTATTATTATTATTATTATTATTATGATTATTATTATTATTATTATTATTATTATTATTATTGTTGTTGTTGTTGTTTTTATTAAAGCGGCCAGCTGGCTGTATTGTTAGTATGCTAAACGAAACTTCTAGCGGTATTTCGCCCGTCGTTACGTTCCGAGTTCAAATTCCATCGATGTCGACTTTGCCTTTCATCCTTTCAGAGTCGATTAATTAAATACCAGTGAAGGACTGGGGTTCGATGTGATCACCTATCCCTCTCCCCTCTTTTCTGTCTTTTTCTTTTCGCCTGTGATAAAATTGAAACTCAGAGACTGATGATGTCATTTCATCAACATGTGGACGCTGGCGGCTCTCGTTCATACTTTAGAACTGAATTTCTATAATTTTGGATTTTTATAACTTTTTGTTTTGAACTCGACTAACACAGGTTTGTTGCAATCGCGCTCTTCGTCTTGTCAGTTTACTTTTGTGAAGTGTTACGTCAATCTTTTTGAAATTATTATTATCATCATCATCATCATCATTATTATTATTATTATTATTATTATTATTATTATTAGTTTTAATTCCAGTGAGTAGACTCAGTGGAGCACTGCACGAAAATGCACTGCAGTATTTAAGAAGGACCTTTCACGTTCTGAGCTTAAATCAAGCCATACACTTTGCATGTCTTTCATTTAATTGTAGTTGATTCTTTCTTCGTGATTGTGATTCTTATCTCAACAATAAGTTAAGTGACAGCCGATGTGTATGCTAGTGATGGTGGCGGTGGTGGTGGTGACACCGGTTACCAGCTGACGCTGTGGTGATGATGGTGAAGGCTTTAGTGGTGGTGGTGGTGTGATGGTGGTGCAGTGGTGCAGTGGTGATAATGGTGCAGTTGCTGTTGTTGTTGCGGTGGTGCTGGTTCTCATGTTGATGATGATGATGATGATGATGATGATGATGATGATGATGATGATGATGATGTAGTTCGCTATAGTGGCGGTCGGAATGAAATATGGTTGAGGTTACG
>NC_142930.1:72158633-72166133 GCF_046866305.1 Octopus bimaculoides | reverse complement strand
CGTGATGAAACTGTTCTCTTGAAGAAAAATGTTAAAAACCCCTGCTTTAGCTGAACTTTTAAAATGCAATTATGACTGTTACTGTAACTACTACTATTATGTGATTTTAATGAAGTGTCTCCATATTTTGTTCTTGTAGAGAAAAGGTGACCAAATGTTTAGAATGTGTAAAAAAAGTTGAAGATTATACATATCTATTATTCATGAATATTGGGGCCCGTATGATCCAGAAAAGCGAGGAAGTGAATAAGCAAAGTATTTAGAACGTCTGATAAGCTTTTTCGTATTCGTGCCGTGTCTCCGCGCTTTGAGCTCACAGCCCTCCGTGGTCAATTTTGCCTATCATCCTTTCGAGAACAATAAATTCATTACTCTGTATCAATGGCGTTAGTCTCTTCTTGAAACTCGGTTTTGAGGGGTCCCCATTAAAACATCTTCTCTATGATTTGCCTAAGAAAATGGTCTATAAGCTTTAAACTGAGATAAGTGTATTTTGATAACAGATATCCGTTGTTTAGTACATCTCATTTCCCTGTTATATTAATATTCTGCAGTATAGCTGTTAATAAAATTATTATATTTGTATATAAATTCCTAGGGTCTTATGTGCATGCAAACCTTGAGTCCCTGTATATATATATATATGGATCCCGTTTAATTTGTTCCATTCTCAGCGATTGGAAAATATCCCACGGCATTTATTTTCCTTCTTTCCTGAGTTCAAGCCAGGCCAGCTCAGTCTTTGTCTTTAATCCGTTCGGGATCGATAAAATAAAGTCCCAGTCAAATATACAGATCGGTGTTGTCGACTAACCCTCTCAAATTTGTTGGTCTTTTGTCTAAATTAGAAGCTCTTGCCGTTTTACCACCAGCTCTTATACATATATGCATGTGTGTGTGCTCGCGTAGGCTCGAGCGTGTGTCTACTGCGATCACATTATTTAGTAAATATATTATCCAATAATCCTTAAGGATAATGGTTCTGTGCTTTCCAATAATATCCATGTCATTGAGAGCCCTAGCATATTTCATTTGTAGAATTTTTTCCAGCTGTATATTTATATAACCATTTCTCTGCGTTAATTCCATAATTATATCATAATTTTTAATGCTCTCATAAAGTATGTATGTATATATAAATATATATATATATATATATATATATATATATATATATATATATACACATAAAGTATGTATATATGTATGTGTGTGTATGTATGTGCGTGTATGCATGTATTTATATATAAATATAGGAATATATATGTATACGTGTATTATGTATGTATATATCTATGTATGTGTATGCATGTATCTATGTGTATATATAGAAATATATATATGTCTGTGTATGTATGTATATATGTATAGATGCATGCATGTACCCATGTATATATGTATGTATATTTATTCAAATTTCAGCCATATCCTAGGATTAACCAGTCAGGGACTATTTGATTGATTGCCTCTTCAGAATCACCATATGCTCCGCTTTAAATTTTTATGTACCTCTTCATCATATCATTTTTCAACTTCCTCGTGTGAAATGTTTAATCTTCTGAGGCGTGCGATTATGAAGGGAACCTTCAACAAAATCACATTGAACTTTGTGCTTCTGAGTCTAGGCTCAATCAATTTTTGTTGTGTTTAGTTTTAGGTAATTTGTTTTCTGTTCAGTGTTCAACTTGGGGCTCATGCAGGCTGGATCTTAACCTTGAGTTAACTTTACTGACAACACTTCGGTGATTTCGTTTTTTTTTTTGTTACAGTTTCATAGTTCACTGTTGTTATTGCTGAGTAGGTGAGTAGTAACTTTCCTCCTCCTCCTCCTCCTCCTCCTCCTCCTCCTCCTCCTCCTCCTCCTCCTCCTCCTCCCCTCTACTTCATCTTCGCCTCTTCCCCTTCCTCTCCTCTTCTCTCTCCTCCTCTCCCTTTCACCTATACTCCACCTCCCTTCACTTCCCCTTCGCTTCCCCTTCACCTCCCCTTTACTTCCCCCTTTACCTTCCCTTAATTTGCCCTTCACCCCTCACCCTTCACCTCCCCCTCTTCTCCTCCCCCTCTTCTCCTCCCCCCACCTGCTCAATATATTCGATTTCGTTATAGCCAATGGCCTACTGGCAACAACAACATACCGTATCATCAAATTAAAAAATTATGTCTATCTATCTATCTATCTATCTATCTATCTATCTATCTATCTATCTATCTATCTGTCTGTCTGTTTATCTATGGATCTCTCTCTCTCTCTCTCTCTCTCTCTCTCTCTCTCTCTCTATATATATATATATATATATATATATATATATATATATATATATATATATATATATATATATATATATATATATATATATATATATATATATATATATATATACGGTTTAGATATAGATTCAAGGCTTGAATATGGTACTTATGCGAAGGCACCCGAATATCGCATCCCAAAAGGATGGGTGATTAAAATCAAACAATAAGCAACACGGATTTCAAAAGTGATTGCAGTACGCACGTTTCATGCTACTTCAATTTATTTAAGTAATGTGAGCATTACCTTAAATGCAATATGAAGAGCAATCTTCAGCTGCACGAAAAATGCAGAAAAAAGACATATTACAAATGTGGCAACATATTAAAACCAAGTGGGAGAGAGCATACATAAAATCCAAATGTGAGGAAGAATATATAAGTCCATTTTGACATAGCAGGGTCTATCAGGCTAGTAATTGATTCTAGACAAAAGTTTTAACTGTCTCAGAATTCTATTGTTTCTTATCTAGTGGTGATAGCAAAGGGACAATTACTTCTAAAGAGAGGGGAGGTGTAAGCAGTATGCATGGACAAGGCTATAAAAGTATTAGAATCTAGAGGTTTCACTGGCCATAGTAGTATCAGGTCATTTTATTACTATCAAAATGTTGAGGAATTAATGTTGAGGAATTATAGCCCTAGGTATATGGGTCAAATAGGTTTTTTTACTTTTAGTCTGAATAGAGTAACAGTATAGTGGTACAGACAGCAACAGAACTCTAACTAATGTTTACACAATAAGAGGTATGTTAATAAAATAAAATGAGATGTAATTATCTTCCACAAAAATCATGAAATAATGTCAATATTGAATTCAGGAGCTCTGGATAGGGTGTAAAATTTAAGGATATTAAGTATGTTAAGTATATAGTGATCATGAACACTATTTTGAATTATCTTTAAAAAAAACTTATTAGCTGACGATAAGATAATGATACTATTTAGGAGACACATAGGTAAGCCTTATTTATATAATGTGAATAAAAGATAAAAATTATTATCGGATTTATATTAGTTTATAATAATGTGTATACTGATGTTTAAGGGACTGAAAAAAGAAAGGATGTTTGGAAATAACAAGGATAATCAATACAGGAATCTGATGATTGATTTAAGTAGATTAGATGTTAAGGATAGAGATCAGGAATATATGTTGTAAAGTTTCAATTACCAAAATAAATATGTGCTAATTGATAGTTCTAGATGACCATAATAGAAGTAAAGTACTATAAATTTTGATAACTTTAGTTATTTAAATAAAAGTCCTATTTTTTAAAAAATTTAAAAGTGCGAGTAGAGCAATGCACACATGATACCCTAAGGTCTAATCTATTATTGATTAGATTAGGATTGTTCCTAAGTTTAAAAATTTATATATATTTATATATATAATTTATATAATTTATATATATATATATATATATATATATATGTTAATTTTCCTGAAGCGTAATGCTCCGGCGTTTCCAACATGATAGTGGTGTTAGTTTTAAATGGCGCGAAACGACAAACATGTCTTGGAAACCAACTGATGAGAAAAATTTGCTGCGAATGTTCTTTGTATAGTGTCTTTGTCTCCTTTTCCATCCGTTATTTTTACAGCCTTGACATTGTTGACCAGTTTTCTCTTCGTCATGCTCTTTCTCTTTAACCTTTGGAATATATATATATATATATATATATATATATATATATATATATATATATATATATATATATATATAGTGGCTTGGTTTCGCATGCAAAAATCCACAGAAGTGGGTTCATGTCTACTGCAGGGTTGTTGATTCCACATAAACATGCAGAGTCTGTATAGGAAGGTAGGTTGAACAGGGACGCTCGTAATATCCTTCATTTTTAATGTCCTTCGTTTTCGTCCTTATATAAATAACGTATATATATATATATATATATATATATATATACACAAACATATATATATGTATATATATAAAAAAATATATAAATTTTTATATATATCACAAAGTAAACTTTCATACCCTCTTTCCTATATATATATATATGTGTGTGTGTGTGTGTGTGTGTGTGTGTGTGTGTGTGTGTGTGTGTGTGTGTCTCTGTGTGTGTGTGTAATATATATATATATTTATGTAATATATGAATTTAGTAAATGGAGTAAAACGCATATGTTAAATGAATTCTTTTAGTTCCAACATATGTTTCCCTTCTTGTCCAACGTACTGTCTAGTAGCGTTCCAACCTCCAACGGTTTTTTAAAAAATATGTTACGTAGCAATTTTCTCTAGCCACAGTTATCATATTCGGTTAAAATGTCTTACGGTTACGATGGTTCCTGTGTATTTCCCTGAAGAGAAGATTACATCCTTATCAACATCACCTATTCCTATAGAAGGTATAATTTATAATCTTCGAAACATATGTTGGAAATAAAAGAATTCATTTAACATATGCGTTTTACTCCATTTACTAGATTTATATATTTACTCAAGTACCCAAAATAACAAGGAGTTTCTACCTCATAAATAGGAGTTACACCACAGTCATTTTGTGATCTTTGCTACCCTGGTATCTATTAACCAATTTATTTTGTCGGAGTTAATTATTAACTTAGAGAAAATAAATTCATATAATAAAATATATGCAATATATATATATATATATATATATATATATATATATATATATATAGAGAGAGAGAGAGAGAGAGAGAGAGGGGGGGGGAAAGTTATTTATTCCAGTTATAAGTAACAAATTATACTCTACTTAGATGTGAAGTTGATATACAACTAAAGACATGACATAACCAAATCATACATGCAGGCACGAAACGATACACTGACGCACACACTCACACATACGCACACACATACATACATACATTACATACATGCACACATGTATATACGCGCACACACACACACACATATATATAACAGTCACATATTTATATGCAATATTATACTATCTATCTATCTATTAATATATATATATATATATATATATATATATATATATATATATATATATATATATATAGTTAGTCTTAACAGTCTTTCGATTGCGTTTGTTTCTAGCCTGCATATTATTTTTTCATCTAAGCGGAATTCCATACTTGTTCGTAGGAAAAAGTTACGTATAAGTGGAATTTATACTATTTAATTAATTTCTCATTTCAATATCCTTTTGAAGAATTAATCTCTTCACAACAAATTATCGCTGATCCTGCTTCCTTTCTGACAGTTGCCTCAAGAAATGCTTTCAAACGTCATGTCTTTAAATGTAAGCTGATTAGTCTTCAGCTTTCTGCCAAAATACAAAGTATTAAATTTCTAAACGAGAAGACAATTATGAAAATATGACGAGACTGAAGAAATGATAACAAGTGAATAACGGAATATTCTCCTGCAGCTGCACAGAAAGGAAATTCATCCTTTATTTTCTCTTACTTTTATTGTTTGTTAAAGGAAAAGTCACTGTGAATTGAGGAAGTGCAGAAACTCAAGTTTAATGCGTCGTCTAATCCTTGTTAATGTAGTTTTTTTTAATACGACTTGCACAATGCTAATGCTTGGTAAAAAAAAAAAAAATGGAGTGGCCTCAGCTACATCAATCTGTCCCAGGTGGGATAATAGAGAAGAGTCAATAACGCGCCCCCTGAAGTGGTTGATTTAGTAGATCCGAGTTAGGCATATATTTACAAGTTCTACTCTCTGCTAACAAATATTTTTCGATGTTTTCGCGAATTCCCATGATTTTCCTTCTCCGTCCGATTCCATTATTATGAATTTGAATTGGGAGTTTGTGTCATAGTGAATCTGTCACAACCATGGACATCACCCCTATGGATGCGTTGCAGTTACCCTCTTAACAGAATTTGGTGATCCTGACCATTGGTTTTCTGGGATTCCTCTGCTCAGCATCAATGTAAGAAGCACCGTCGATCAGTTGAACTCTTCCGCTACCTCTTCATAATCTGCCATAATGCAGTTTCATGACTTCGCAGTATCCCTGATATATATATATATATATGCAGATATTTATTTAATTATGTACGTATGTATTTATGCATGAGAGGTGTTTGTGTATCTGTATTCATAAAGACAAATACTCAGATACACAAGGAATAAGTGCGATCATATGGCGTTTATTTTTGTTTCAAAGGTACTTGTACAAATAGAGAAATCTAAAAAGCTCTCCCTGCCTCTGTGATACTGTCTTTGTTATAATTTGAAGCGGCCTCATCATAAAAAGCTGCGTGATGATTTTAAAGTTATAGAACTCTTGAATCAGATTCCAAATGCCGATTGAAGTTACATCATTTCACGTGTATTCTGTGACCGTTTTTCCCTATTCTTTTCGAAATAACCCATTAACAGATATCGATTAACACAATAACAAGAAGTTAAGCAGTTCACTTCATCATGTATGTATGGCGACGAAAATAAAACAAATATATTGTGAATGCTCTTTTGAACCACATCAGCTTGATTCAAAAGATCTATGTTTAAAGGAGTTTCAGTTGCATTTACCAGGGATGTTTTATTTATTCAGAACTGCCGTTACTAATGTTCCCTCCTTTAAGGTATACGATGTGTTTGGGAGTGACTTTTTTTTTTTTTTGGTAACTTCTAGCAGGTTAAAATTTAACGATCCCCTCTAGCTTGTACATTTAATATGTCAAATTCAATATTTCTAGACGATAATATATTTTATACCACGTATTGGTGAAATGTAATATATAGTAAGGGATATCTAGCGTGTAATACGTATAGTATACGTGTATATAACTCCACATACACATACTTTATCCAACAGCCCCGTATACACACATCGACTGATGACAGGGGCACGCACACTCGCTCACATACAGACGTACATGCATACATACGCATAAACACACACGCGTGCGCGCACATATGTCCGGCTTTTTATACACCCATACACCTGAAAACGATACAGCAACATACGCACTTGCATACACTCTACACGCACAAACTTTACAGGCTGCTATACGCATGCGTTTGCAGGCGCACACACATGTATATATATATATATATATATATATATATATATATATATATATATATATATATATATATATAGATTTAATCAAAAGATTAAATGTGGTACTTAAAATGTTTGAGGCACCAGAATTTGGTAGGATAAAAACCAAAAACAAAATCAAGAGATATGGTGAATAAAATTTGA
>NC_142930.1:72123633-72138633 GCF_046866305.1 Octopus bimaculoides | reverse complement strand
TTGCTATTTGATTTTACAATCACCTGCATTTCATCCTTCACTATGTGGTGTACACAATCAATGTTTTCCTTGGTAGTGGCAGCTGTTTGAAGTCCAGACGTTGGGGCATCTTCAAGACTCTCCCTTCCCCTCCTGAATTCAGCTGCCCACTTTTGCACTGTTGATAAATTAGGGACGTCATCTCTTAATGTAATAACCGTGTCATGATGAGTGTCTCTGGGGGCTAAACTTTTTTCTGTAGCTATTTGATAACATCAGGATGCTAAATTTTGTCCATTTTCAAGACAAGTGGCTACTTGTTACAATTGAATTCTTTGAACATTCAAGTGTTAGTTTACCTGGAAAGAAACTATGAAACTATTGATAGGAAGTTTTGAAATTAATGCATGCTAGATTTCACTGTTCTAGCATTACTTCATAGGCATCATATGAACTTTTCAGCCTACGCTCGAATTAGTATGTGATTTAGAATAACGTGGAAATGCTATAAAACAACGTAATGGATCAGAAACAATAAAAGTCTTAAATATCATAGTCAAGTTCAAAACGCTATGTGATGAACATGTCTAGAAGACGTGTGTCAACAGGCGGACAAAAACGAAGACAGGTGGAATTCCGAGAGAGTACTAAGATATAGTAATGGCAGGTAGCAAAATGGAAGGATGAACTCCATAAATTTGACAAAATCTGAAAATCGAACCCCGAATGGCGATCGTCACAGAGTAATGGTGTAATGGTAGAGCTATGTCTCACTTGATCGCTTGTTTATTTGTAGAAGTACGTGGTGATTAGATATCTGGACAAGCTTTAAAAGTGGATATCAATTACTGAACACAATATAGCACTGGGCATCTTATAAAAATCTGAATCATGTTAGAGAACAATTTTCTTTAGTATTTAACGTAGACTTAGATTCTCATTTAACATACTTTCCTGTGTTTTTCATTTCATTGTTGAATTATTTATGAAATATTATCAACATTTGAGCTCATCTTTGATTTCTCACTAAGGAACATTACCACACATTTTATAGAGACAGAAATAGATATTCCTTCTTATGATTAGATAGTAAGAAAACAGTGCCCATGGCGTTCACGCGCCTTCTTATGATGTTAAGGATGATGTGTTTGATATTTAGTTCGAATTTTTGTATGAATGCAACTAGTTAGATGCAAGATTCAGAGATCATTGTAGTAGTTAGGAAATAGTAAGGGCCGGAGATTTAATGTGTTAGTGATTAAGTACGTACCAAGAAGACAGAATATGTTAGTGAGACCGATATCTTCCTTTGTGATGCGGCCCACGCCTTTATTCATTTTCCATCTGTAGCATTGTGGTATATAGGAGCTAAATTTTACTGTGATTCTCGCGGTTTAAAGATAATCAGTAGTTGATTACAGCCGAAGGATTAGCTCTTTCCTGACGCTAAAGCGTAAAGCCTGTATTTACTAAGGGTGTTAAATTGAGAGTCAGAATGATCAGTTATTGTGAAGTCTTTGAGGGTCATTAATGGTACGTTGTGCAAACCTTACAGATCGTCCGGATAACGATTGTTATGTTATGTTTGCTGATTGTGTCTTTCTGGCACTGAAAAGGAAAAGAATGACATATTTCTATTGGAGAATGAATTCGAAGTCTATGCTCATGGAAACAGTAAAAACTTGACGCGATGTGTCTTGACTGTATGTGGATAACACTTCCGTGGAAAATGTTTCAGAGGTTTTGAACTATGTTGTAACCTAAATAAACGTGAACATTGTTGTTATTCATGCAGAGTGTGTGTGATGGATGTTACAACTTAACCTTGGGGACACTACACATGAATGTGTTTAGATATGAGAAAGAGAGAGAGAGAGAGAGAGAGAGAGAGAGAGAGAGAGAGAGAGATAGAGAGAGAGAGAGAGAGCGAGTGAAAGAATGATAGGGGAGAGAGAGGGAGTGAGAGAGAAGTGGGAACGGATGCAGCAATTGTGCAATCTGACAGGAATCGACAGAGTCTTGAAGATTAAAGCATATTACGTTGGTATATATCTTAGCTAGATTCTGGTGCCAGATTTGGTAAAATTATTTTAGGCCTTTACAAAAGGTTTTAACGAATCAGATGGCTTACTGATACCAGAAATTTTACACAGTCACTCTACCATATAGAAACATCTGGCGAATATCATCCAAATCTTTTGCTGTCTTAAAAAGAAATGAAGAAAGTATAGATAAGTTTCTAGATGCACCATGTCTGTAAAAATGGTGATGTGGTCATAGCTTGATTGTATTTGAACATAGAGATTAATGAATCAGGTGATCTTGGCCTCAGTAATAACAAGTACAAAGTAAAGTAAGGACATTAGTGGGATAAACATTAGGACAGAGAGTGTATGAACAACAAGCCCAATTTGCGAATTGATCCAGTAAGAAATTTCTCGTTCCTGATATAATAATAATTGTTATTTTTTTTTTAAATTACTGAAACTCTAAATTGTTAAAATTCACAAAAATATCATGAGTGGCAATTATTAATGACTTGTAGGGACACCGTACTTCGTTAAGCAACCATAAACACTATAAAGTATATTAAACATTTTATAAATCAATACTGTTTTACTGTGTTAGCAGTGCTATTAAATCACTTGTTAAGGTTAACTCTACAGATTTTCTATAGAAATTTATAGCCAGGACTGATTCTGTTATGATGTTTCGTATCCGAATACACCTAATGAAACCAACAATGCGATTGTTTACATTAGGCATATTCGGAAACAAAGCGTCATAACAAATCACTGCTGGTTATAATTTCAGTAGAAAATTTGTAGAAATAACCTCAACAAAAGTGGTAAATTTTAGTTAATAAAAACATTCTTGGTCGATTTCATTAAGCAGAGATCCCCAATAGTTTGAGTGAGTCAAGTTGAATATATTACGAATAAGACGAAAATCGTCGGAGGTAGGTAGCGGTGATCTGCGTTGGCACTAAAATATTACTGCAAAGCTTAAATTACAGTTTTTTCATAAAAGAATTTCATTCGATTTTGTTTGAAACTGATTTAAGGTCTGTATAAGTAAGAAATATTATATACTGTAAACATATCTTGTTAATGTTATCTCCGTAATCATTTCATTTGAAAAATATTAGTTGAGTTATTTAGCAAGTGTTATTTTATCTTTCTAGAGAGTCAGCAGTTCATCACTTCTGCAATATATCCTGGTTGTGAAAATAAATACAAGCATTTGAAATTAAATTGCTGTTATCTTATGAATGTTATGGTGATCAGAAAAGATGAATGTGGTAAAAAAAAAACAAAAAAAAAACGGAATGCGTAAGAATTTATACAATTTTCATTCTTGTTCTCAAGTCAATTAATTTCATTTAGATATTCACATTAGGGCCTGCTCGTTGAATATTGTTATACTTTCCTATCTCCCCCCCCCCTCTCTCTCTCTCTCTCTCTCTCTCCCCCTCTCTCTCACTCTCTCCCCTATCTCTCTTTCACACTCCTCTCTTTCTCTCTTTCTCGCTATTTCTTTCTCTCTCTCTCTCTCTCTCTCTCTCTCTCTCTATCTATCTATCTATCTGTCTCGCAGCCACTTGGCTGAAACACATAAATAAATAAATAAATAAAATAAATAAATATATATATATATATATATATATATATATATATATATATATATATATATATATATGTATTTCCTTTCCTTTCCTGAGCGTCTAATAACACTGTACTTATTCCACGTCCTCGCGTTGTTTTTTCGTGTTTTTGTCGTGTTTATTCTTGTTTGTTCATGTTTAAATTGACTATATATATATATATATATATATATATATATATATATATATATATATATATATATATATATATATATATATATATATATATATATATGTAATGAGCTTTACGCATTTATTTATTTATTTATTTGTGCATCGTAGAGTACCAGCTGTTTCTGATATACATTATAGGTGCTATACCTTATAATTATAGATTTAAAGTGATATATATTATAATTCCGATTACTCAATCGGTCGATTGATCAATGGAAGAAACTGAAGGGTCTTAACAAATGCTATCATCATCAGAGCCTGCACACTGAGTGGCAAACTCGTTAGGGCCGTTTCAAACGATCAATCCACCGACTGAGTAAACGGAACTATGAACGTACCTATAATACATATCAGAAACAGCTGTAGGCCCACGATGCACAAATAAGTAAATAAATAAATATGAAAAGCCCATTATTAATGCTTATTTTTGTATATTACACTTTGAAATACCATATTAACTGGATAATGCAAACATGAACTTACAAAGTCGATTAGCAATGAATTTCAAGTCCAGATCTTGTCTTAGAAGTATCTGGAGTTCAATACCAATCGGAAAACATTTCTTAGGCTGGAATATTTGTATGATCAGAGAGCTTGAGAAGCATTTTGCCAGGGTTGATAATTCCTTATTAAATACTTTATATACATATATAATGAAATTTGCTATATCATTACTAACTTTGTAATATCTAGTATTTTAGTTTGTACATAATATCCTCTGTTTCATGTATTTATTACCTTATATGATATGTGACATCCACTTGATGGTATACGATGCGACTACTAAGTAAACAAATATGATATTATATGTGCTATAAAATATGTAATAAAATATTTATTACATATTGACTAACTGTTAAAGGTAATGGCATTAACGTTATACCAATATATCACAAATGAACTTTCCGTATGATTTAGTATTTATTTATCACTCGTAGAGCTAGATAGGCTGCATTAAATGTCCTGATCCAGTGACTCAACAAAACTCTCGCAAAGGATATGAACTCACGACCCGCAAAATGCTAGTTCAGCACCTTATCAAATCAGCCAGTTTATCACAATATATACTACCGTAGCTAGCCATTATCGTTGTCATTATCATCAGTTGGTTTATTGCTACTACCTAACCTAAGTGATGCTATCTATATCCACTGCTAACTTCACCATTTCAGTATTGTATTGGTTCTTTACATGCCCATCTCTCAATGATGAATTCATGAGAAAACTTTAATCAGGGTGAACGATGAGAAGTGATAATATATTATGATCAATTGCCAAAACGTCAAAGTGTAAATGCCTTGAAAATGGCAATTGGCAACGGACGGAAAATAGCATTAGATAGTTAAGGTCAAAAGATTTGACCTTCGTTAAAATAAGATTTCTTTTGACATTTGGGCTTGCTTTTTACAGGACGAAAAGCAGAAAACAAATGAGAAAAGCGAAATGAAAGCTTGGCATTTGAACCTATTTTTCTATGGTTTATGCGTAGTTCTTTCGAACGTATCAAATTGTTACTCTGATTGATTAAGTACGAAAATATACCCATTTATTTTCTCTCGTTTATACAGACGAGCAGCTCAATATATTTCTTTATTTGTATGTTGTTCGATAAAAGAAGGCTTGTATAATAGCCGGATTGATGCGCTGAATAAGTTTAAAAATGGGAATATGATTAGTGAGAAATGATGTGAGATAAATATATTTTTCATCGATAATCACTCGAGAGAAAATGACGATATGTAAAGTTTATATTAAGCTATTTAGAATGAATATATTGTTACAGTTGTTGCTCAGCTCCAGCTTATCAAGCAGACCTATTGTCGAAGGCGTTCTATTTTTAACTATTTTATCTTTTATCTAAGTAGCCTATGTCATCATCGTTTCTTCTTTTCAAAACAATATGGTATGAAGAGTAGATTTGGTTGCCATTTCCATGAAAGCTTTTCTCCTAACGTCAGAAAGAATATCTATGTTGAGTAACTGCACGTGCCCAATCATTTTTTTTTTATTATCGTTATGGTGCACAAAGCAAAAATATTAAAAAAAGAGAAGTTGTGTCTAATCATGTTGCTCTGCATTGCTATTTTGAATGATTTGTGACATTATTTTAAACGAACATTTTTCTTATGTATGTAAATATAACAAGAAAATAACAATTGCATATGGTAAAAACAGAGAGAGAGAGATAAGAATACTAGAGAACAAGTCTAATGTTCAGTAATTCTAATTGGTATAGTGATGAGTCATTTAACGTTCATCGACGTCCAGATTCACATAACCTGGTAGTTGGACAACATAGGATGTGTTTCGCAGATGCCTTTAAGCTGTAGCAGCACTATAAACCTTACGAAGGATTTTCCTTGTCGCGTACCATTTGAATGTGGTGAAGTAGCAATGGCGCTAATTTTCAGGGGAAAGCAGGGGCTTTTGATGTCGATGACTCGATCCCGGCCAGCTCCAGTCAAGCTAGTCTACGACCAACGGTATTTTTCTTATATCAGTGAATACTTATTCCAAATTGTGCATTTACAAGGGTAGGGTGTAATTTTGATGAAATTTGCCTATTTGTTGCCTAGCAAGTGACCACTTAGAGCATCTCTCGTAAACTCCGAGAAGGACCAGTTGTCTTCATATTCGTAATACACCTAAAGGATACAGGAATAGCTTGTTGCAGGAACTTATATTTGAGGGTGATTCAAGCTGTGAGTATTTTCGTATACATCACTGTGAGAATTGATATTATACTGCAGTAATTCATTTGATATATAATAATACTACGGCAATTACCAACTTTTAAACACCTTTCATTGCTGAAGCTTCCACAAATCTTAACAGGCAATGCAATCGATAGATAAATACTGTTATCGTGCAGTAAACAATATTGTGTGTGTGTGTGTGTGTGTGTGTGTGTGTGTATTTACGCCCCACGCGGCTTCCCGACACCACCAACAGGCTCTAATTGTCTGTCCGATACCTCGGAAGACCGTATGCGAGCTCAGCAAGCCAATTAGCTTGCAAAAACAGAGAGCGATGT
The DNA here is from genome assembly GCF_046866305.1 of Octopus bimaculoides. Taxonomy (NCBI): domain Eukaryota; kingdom Metazoa; phylum Mollusca; class Cephalopoda; order Octopoda; family Octopodidae; genus Octopus; species Octopus bimaculoides. Next base: position 72,131,782 of record NC_142930.1, on the reverse strand, counting down.
TCTAATTCGGCGTCGTATGAATGAGAAATTATTTGAATATAATTTTACATTCGTAACAATATATATATATATATATATATATATATATATATATATATATATATATATATATATATATATATATATATATATATATATATATATATATATATATATATATATATATATATATATATATATATATATATATATATATATATATATATATATATATATATATTTTACAAACCATCTGGAAGTTAGCAACGTTGCAACATATCTTTCATTGAGGAAACTGTTACAAGTTTCAACTGACAAGTTGCTCCGTGGATAGGTACGACTATAATGTATAACCAATGTAATAATACTCCCAACACAACAGTTACCAACGTTGTAATGTATGCTTCCTTACTGAAAATTCTACGAGTCTCAATTGACAATGCACCTCTATGCATGGCTACACAGACGCAATTTTCAAAAACGGCCAAGCCAGTGCTAATTAGTTAGGTATCATAATCTTTTCTACTTTAGGCACAAGGCTTGAAATTTTGGCGGAGAGGGCTAATCGATTACATCGACTCCAGCGCTCAACTGGTACTTAATTTATCAACCCCGAAAGAATGAAAAGTAATGTCGATCTCGGCGGAATTTGAACTCAGAACGTAACGGTTGAAGAAATACCGTTAAGCATTTTGCTGACGTGTTTATAGATCAGTGTGGTCGCCACTTTAATTAGGCATCATAATGTAATGCTAAGCCTGCCAATAAAGATTATTGTCATGAGACTCAAGAATATTTGGGAAGATATTTATATTTCAGCAAAATGCTATCTGTAAATGAGAAGAAATCAGACAGAAAGGTAGAGTAATAATCTCATTATAATTTCTAACTTAGTAATGGTATCACTGGTAATTTGTAACATATATCGGTTATATGAAATATGATATAAAATAGAAGCAGGCGATATTCATTCAGATTGAGAATATTCAAGAATATTTATAAGGCAGAATCGTTAGCACACCCGACAAAATACTTAGCGGCATTTCAGCATTTAAGCTCTGCGTTCAAAATCCGCCGAGATTGACTTTGCTTTTCATTCTTTCGGGATGATGTAATCGACTAATCCTTTCCCTGGAATTGCTGGCTTTGTGCCATAATTTGAAACCTATATTTATTCAGATTAAGGCGGTGACCTGGCAGAATCGTTAGCACGACGGGCAGAATGATTAGTGGTATTTCGTCCAACTTTAGGTTCTGAGTTCTAATTCCATGCGGTCGACTTTGCCTTTCATCCTTTCGCGTTAATAAATTATATACAACTTGAACACTTGGGTCAATGTAATCGGCTTAACCCTCCCACGAATGATGTACAGAGGTGTTTCAATACTAAGTCTTGAACATATATATGTCAAACACTTGAACCATAGATATGACAGAAAATTCTTGTCCATTTAAATTTTAACTTTCATTTGGCCATGCTGGGCCACCGGCTTCATGGGGTTTTGCCGAAAAACTCGACCTCCAATACCTGTTTTTTTAATTCTGGTACTTATTTGATCCTTTCCTTTTAACGAGCCGCTTAGTTTCCGAGAAGTAAACAAACCAACAACAGCTGTTAAGTAGTGAGGGGCAAACACAGACACAATGACACACACACTTACATACACACATGTATATTTATGTACATGCATACACACATAAATATGTATATATTTACACATGTGTGTGTGTGTATAACACGTGATGTTGTTACGCATCGCAGGTCACAATGCGCTTTTGCATTCGAATAACGCGACACTGCTGGCTAGACGAGTAGGCCAACAATCCTCGCTAGTCGAAGGGAGTAATATGAAATAAAGTGTTTTGCTCAAGAACACAACGCACCGCCCAGTCAGTGGATCGAACTCACGATCTAGTGATCGTGAGTGCAACACCCTAACCACCAGACCACGCGCCTTCACTTATATGTATGTATACATATATATATATATATATGTATATATATATATATATATATACATCTATGTGTGTATATGTAAATGTATATACACCCGCACACACATTGCTTGTACAGTTGGATGTATCACTATAAGAAATGTGTAAAGTAATCGATATATTGTTAGTTACGACCAAACTTTTTCTGGTGTGCTATAAGGTAAAGTTTTTAGCGGCTGCCAGCTAATCTGGTCATTAGTTTTACGTGAGCCCTTTCATTGGTGTGATGCAGCATTGTGAGCTGAAGGTTAGCTAGACGTGTCGCAACAGTTTATAAAGCATAAGTTTTCTTAAATCTTACAAAAACTCAGGTTTCTGATAAATGTGCAAATTCCTTAGATATACTTTGAAATGAAAGCGAAATTCTGTTGCAGTCATACATTCTCATATAACTCAACGAGGGAATTGCACAAGATATGGAGAGAAATCAAAACCGTATGACGATCACGGATATTTTATAAGCTTCTCTCTAACTTACTGTATATGCTATGAACATGTAAAAATGATTTAGTCAATTAAGGCTAAAATTATACACCAACAGCAGAGTTAATAACCTGTGAGCGCTCTAAATATCTATACTGAGTAAACCCTGACCCAGGAATTTGAAACACAACCTGACTGGTTACAGAGTTGCTGTGAAAAATACACAAACTATTTCTTGCTCTTAATTCAACTTCAGACTTGGAAATGGACGAGCGAACACGACGGCGTTCTAAGTAGATTAACTATATTTCACTCCCTTCATGTTGAATTAATATCTAATCTCTCCAACTGATATATGATATGGTTGATAATGAAAACAGCTTAACATTTCTCGCAACTGGCTTACAAAACAGAACACCCTTAAATCATATTTAATAGTCATAATTATTTATTATGTATTCACAGCAGACGAGGTGTAGATCGGGGTAACGGTTTATTTTAAGGATTACAGAACTGGTTCTACTAATAAATAAATAAATAAATAAATAAATAATTAAAATGAAAAAAGTATTCAGGCTAGTAACATGCTTTTATGTATTTTAGGTGGCAGTAGTAAGTGAAATATAGGAGAAGCTTTTATTGAATTATCGACTGAAGCTGAAATTACAAGATGTTGCTTTAGCTTCTGCAGGATTGGTTTTACATGTGTGTCTACTTTAAAACAATGCACAAGCGTAATTAAAAGCATAAAACATTAACATTCCACACACACACCCACACAAATATATATGATATATATATATATATACATATATAAAATTAAGAGCTTTCAAACGAGGCAATTTATATTAACATTTTTTTAATTTATATAAAAAATTTATATATCTGTATATATATAAATGGCAATTTCTGTCTGTCTGTTATCATCTTAGTGCCTAAACCAGCGAACCAATACTTACAAAACTTTGTATATATGTTGCACTAACATTCAATTCAATAATAGGCTAAAATTGGATTTCAATAAAAATCTATATGTCCCCACAGGAGCGTTGGGCAAATTATAAGATAAAATAAGAAGGTTGAAAAAGTATTAGTGTGAGGGAAAAGTAGTAACAGAAAGAATACAGTGAAAGCGAGAATACAGTTCTATATTTAAGAGATGAGGAATTATGTACATTATTTACATTATTTACATTAAAAGGATGGTACATAGTTGCAAAACACACACACACACACAAACACAGACATGCACACACACACACACACAGACGTACATAAAAACATACACAAACATGGACATGCAGGCACATGAATATGCAGAATACATACATGCAGATGCACACACATACATGCATATATACATATGCATACACGCACATATATACATACACACATTTGCATACCTACATACATACATACATACATATATACATACATACATGCATGCACACACACATACTGACCCACAAACATGCGCACAAAGAAACAAAAAGGAACGCAGTGTGTATAACGGACACAGTAAAGACTATTGAAAAAGTTGCAAGGCGCAACGAAAATTTTAGGAAAATAAAAATAAGGAATAAGTGTAAATTTTACCAGTGAGTGTGTTAAATTATAAGGCACAAAAAGAAGCTGACTCTCCCCAGACACAACAGAATATGCTTCAACACACGAACTCACATAAAGAATCTTGCAAACCAAATCTATATATATATATATATATATATATATATATATATATATATATATATATATATATATATATATATATATATATATATATATATATATATATATATATATATATATATATATATATATATATATATATATATATATATATATATATATATATATATATATATATATATATATATATATATATATATATATATATATATATATATATATATATATATATATATATATATATATATATATATATATATATATATATGCGCAGGAGTGGCTGTGTGGTAAGTAGCTCGCTTACCAACCACATGGTTCTGGGTTCATTCCCACTGCGTGGCACCTTGGGCAGTGTCTTCTACTGTAGCCTCGGGCCGACCAAAGCCTTGTGAGTGGATTTGGTAGACGGAAACTGAAAGAAGCCCGTCGTATATATGTATATATATATGTATATATATATATATATATATATATATATATATATATATATATGTATGTGTGTGTATATGTTTGTGTGTCTGAGTTTGTCCCCCAACATCACTTGACAACCGGTGCTGGTGTGTTTACGTCCCCGTAACTTAGCGGTTCGTCAAAAGAAATCGATAGAATAAGTACTAGGCTTCCAAAGAATAAGTCCTGGGGTCGATTTGCTCGACTAAAAGGCGGTGTTCCAGCATGGCCGCAGTCAAAATGACTGAAACAAGTAAAACAGTATATATACATATATATATATATATATATATATATATATATATATATAGGCTAGTGAGTTTCTTTTAGAAATTTCACTACCAGTGGACTAGCATGTACAAAACGTCAATAAACAACATATTCTCAATATAAAATAGTGTACATTTAAACACAAAGGAAGCTGCCTTCAACAAGCAGTTTTACATCATAATTTTTTCAAATTCAGCGCGCAAGCGCAGTTTCAGTCGGCAGTACATGAGTATAAGCCGAACTAATCTTCTAAAAATTGCTAAAAACATATACGTAAAATATAGGGTAGCGAGTTTTTTTCAGAAATTTCAATACCAGTGGCCTAGCATGTATAAAAAGTGTGTGTGTATGTTTGTGTGCGTGTATTTGTCCCCCCCCCACACACCAACATCGCTTGACAACCGACGCTGGTGTGTTTCCGTCCCCGTAACTTAGCGGTTCGGCAAAAGACCGATAGAATAGGTACTAGGCTTACAAAGGGTACGTCTTGGGGTCGATTTGTTCGACTGAAGGCGGTGCTCCAGCATGGCCGCAGTCAAATGACTGAAACAAGTAAAAGAAAGAAAATTAGGTATTTATGGAATTTTGATTTAGTGTCAGGTGACTTTTAGCCTGTACTGTGTGTGTGTGTGTGTATATGTGTGTGTGCATGTGTGTACATACATATATATATGTCTGTGTGTGTATATATGTGTGTGTATGTGTGTGTATGTGTGTATGTGTCTGTGTGTATGTATGTATGCATGTATAGATATATATTTAGAATCTCTAGTGTATTATTCCACAACGATAAGCAGGATACCAAATTGACCTTTGAAATAATTCTCTGCAGTTTGTGTTTTCTGACTCCCCCTGTGTCTGATTTTTTGAGATTAATAAGTCTAATCTTAGTTTTTGCAGTTGAAGTTGCCAATGGGTTCCTTAAAAAGGAGAAACAGTTGAGGAGGTTCATGTTGTCAGTTCTGTCATGTACGTTGTGCCTGGAAATTATAAGTTTGACTACATCTACCTGAAATACTTATTCCCCGTTATGCCAATCTCCACATATTAAGCGGATAAAATAGACAGCAAACAGAGTAGCAGGGACGATAGTCCATTGAACGAGGTCGGAAAAAAAATGAGGTATTGAGTCTCAACTGAGAAAGAAATAATCTTTCAAATTTTTATACAAGAACGCTATTGAGGAATGCTGCAAGTCGATTATATCTTCCCCCAGCACTCGTGTGATATTTATTTCATCGGCCCCGAAAGAATGAAAGGCAAAGCTGACCTCGGCCGAATTTGATCTCAGAACATAAAAACGGACGAAATGCCGTTAAACATTTTTCCCGGCGTATTAACGATTCTGCCAGCTGACCGCTTTTCCAGCGACACTAATAATAATTTCAAATTTTGATGCAAGGCCAGCAATTTTGGAGCAGGAGTACAGTCAATTACACCGACTCCAGTGCACAACTTGAACTTATTTTATGTAAGAGCTTGTGGATAGATCACAATAAAATCAGTTACCGTTTCATTTCTGCTTTTACTCTTTTACAAGAAATTAATGATATTTTGGTCTCACGAATCAATTCCTTGTGTTATTTTTTACTGTATATTTGCTGTAGAGTTGAAGAAAAAAAATTTCATGTGCACCTTAATATTAGCTTCAAATTTCGGCACAGGGCCAGTAACTTCGGGCAGTGGGGTTGTCATTTACATCGATATCAGTACTCAACTAGTACTTATTTTATCGATCCTGAAAAGGATGAAGGGTAAAATCGACCTCGGTGGATCTTGTGCTTGCAGAGGGGCTAGCACGAGACCACCAACGGTGGAGAGCAATGGTGGACCTCGTCGGCTCTACGCATAATGACGTCTCTGGAACCACTAACCTGGGATGATCCCAGCTCCATCAAACAAGAGCATGAAGCAAGCAAGTAAGCAAGCATATCATGTGTTTTCCAAAACGGAGACGATCACCCTTTCTCCATGTGATCGGCTTGAAAAATTGGTAAGACACTTATTTTCCCAATTTTCTTAACATGAAACCAGTGGTAATATTAATTCACAAATAAAGAAATTATATCCATCAATGCTGTGTTTAGCACTCATTTTCATCGTTCAGCATTTACGTGTGTGTGTGTGTGTGTGCGTGTGTGTGTTGTGTGTGTGTGTGTATAAAGACAAAGAGTGAAAGAAAGAGCAGTTAAAGCCGAACTCCAACGTGTTGAATGGCCGTTGCTTTTTGAAAATAAAAATAAAGTAAAAGCAAACAGACTTTTAGTCTTGGTACAAAAATGATGTAAGGCGGGCAAAATAAATGAAGTCTGTTTAATTAGTCACTGTGGTCAATACAAAACTAATTTCACGATTATTGTACAAACAAAATAAATCAATTAATTTTTTTTTTTTTTTTAATTTACAAGCACATTTTTCGATCTTCAGTTGTATATACCATATTATAAGAAAAATATAAATAACTATAAAATAAATTTATCTTCACTTATCCACATCAATTCGTAACCCAAGGTATTCAGTATTGAAAAGTGTAAGAGAGGAAGAAGAACCATACTTCTTCATTCACATTCAAACACGCTTTCTAATCTGTTGCTGAGCCGATAGCTGCAAATACATCACAAAAAACTGCTACTCGGAGTTTCACATTCTCAATCGTCGGACAGTTTAGATTGAGAATATATATATATAGTAATATTTTATAAGCTTAATGCTTATAAGCGATCACCGCACAATGACTAAAGAAGGTAGTCTAATGATGGGGTATATAAGTCATCGACGGAAAAAAGTAGTCTTCCCGTACGCGTGTGACTCGAACCCACACCCCTTCGTTTTTACGACAAGTGTGGTAACTATTTACACCAACGTACAACCATGCTTCTTTACGTCATATTTAAGAACTATAATTAGTTCGTAGTGTTATCTTTGTAAGCAAACTTTCATGTGCTTTCACTGCGATGGTTTTTGTTAAGCAGTGTCAATTTTTACAATTTTGTAAATAATAATAATAGTATTTTATAAACTTAAAGCTTATAAGCGATCACCGCACACTGACTAAAGAAAATAGTCTAATAATGTGGCATATAAGCTCTCGACAGAAAAAAGAAATTGTAAAAATCGACGCTGCCTAACAATGTGGCATATAAGCTCTCGACAGAAAAAAGAAATTGTAAAAATCGACGCTGCCTAACAAAAACCATTGCAGTAAAAGTACAAGAAAGTTTGTTTGCAAAAACAACACTATGAACTAATTATAGTTCTTAAATATGACGGCAAGATGCATGGTTGTACGTTGGTGTAAATGACTTGCACACTTGTCGCGAAAACAAAGAGGTGTGGGTTCGAA
>NC_142930.1:72098633-72118633 GCF_046866305.1 Octopus bimaculoides | reverse complement strand
GCTCAGTCCGTTAATTTCACGAGCAACTGGGACTCTTGTCATAGTAACTGATGAAGTGCCAGTAGTAGTAGTAGTAGGTATATCACAAACTTTCATGGTTTCGATTTCGACTCTACGTTGTTTCTTATTTTGTGAAATAATCTTATTTCAAGAAACAGGCGTTTTTTAATTCAGTCGATTTATAAAATTGAAAAAAAACACACCTAAAAACCAAAATGGAGTGAAAAAAAATGAAATAAAATTCATGTGAAAATATGTGTAAACTATTTATTAAACCAAATATATGGTAATAATTTTGTTTTTAATGATTTTTCCTTTTCCGAGTTAAGTCGCATGTCTTAGAACCTATTACCGATGTAGGTTGGGGTATATCTATATTCGATATTTGAACTACGACCTTTCACCACAAACATAACATAAAGAATATCAGATAATGACCAACAGAAATAAAGAAATGAATACAATATCTCAGTAGAAAATGTATACTAAATAAGGAGGAGCTCTAATAAACGACAGCTCTAACGAATGCTTTTATATGCATATTTATTAGTGTGTGTGTTTGTGTGTGTGTGTGTGTGTGTGTGTGTGTGTGTGTGTGTGTGTGTGTGTGTGTGCGTGTGTGTGCGTGCGCGTGCGTGTGTGTTTAAGAATAAGTTCTTTATGTGAAAGTGTGTATGTATATAATGTCGTATGTAAATTACTAAGTGTTTGAAGTTCTACTAGCAGATAATAGTGAGAAGGTTATGAATATTTTGGTGGTTAGCATTGCACAAATTAAATCCGATTCAATCCGGGTTACTCATATATGAAACATCTGAAATACACAGTCAATGATATGCCTAATGTTACATTATTTTAAATTTTTGACTATGATATATTGTTTCTTATAATATTTTTCGTCGTATAATCTATGACCTGGTCACTGACACACTGGTCTGTTGTATCTATTAAAGTCAATATTATTTGTGGAAACACAAATTCGTAGTCAGTAATATAGTTATTAATGCTACTTCAGTTTTCTGATTATATACACACGCACACACTCACACACTAAAAATAACGATGAGAACAACAACTGAAAAGAGAAAATCGAAATAAAATGTAACTATTGGTTTGACGCTCAATAATAGCTAAGAAAATTATAAGTGTCTTTCACGTTTCGCGTATTAGCGCTTTCCCTCCCCAAATAAATAGTTAGAAGGGGAAAAGTAGCCGACGGAAAGGAAGAACTTAACATAGAAATATGAGTACATTTATGTCATGTGGAATATATAAGAAAACTTGTGGAATATATTACATGTAGTATACGTTACAGAAGTTGAATAACTGGAAGGGAGAAAGAAAGAATGAGGTTTCAAACGTATAAGAGCAACAGTGAAAAAAATTGTATAAATTACGTGCGTGTCGTATCAATTTTAAAGCCTGTGTCTGTGTTTAAGGACGAGAAATGGAGATTGTACAGACATCGTGTTATGTGTGAGCAAAGTCATTTATGTGAATCCATGTGCTAATAATGAGTACGTGTTTGAGTGTCTTTTTATCCTAGAGCTTGCACTGTGAATTTAGTCATTATAGAGAAGGAAAGATGGGCGTATTGTTGTGATATGCGTGTGTGTGTGCGTGAGTGGAGTATGTAGTGGTGTATAAGTAAGTTCCTACGGTATAATGTACAAATGTGGAGCTAGTCTACAGGGTTGCGTGTGTATGTCTATCGTTCTGAACTGTGGGCCTCTGTGTGTATGTGCACGTGTAGGTGTGTTCGTAGACGGGTGTGTCGCAATAGTTTAGATGAATAGTCTTTTAATATTTTACTTCTTTCAGTCACTTGACTGCGGCCATGCTGGGGCACCTCCTTGAAGGGTCTTTTAGTTGAAGAAATCTTTGTAAGCCTAGTACTTAATCTATCTGTGTCTATTGCCTTACCGCTAGGTTACGGGGTCGTAAACACACCAACATCAGCTGTCAAGCGATGGGGCGGGGCACAAACACAGACACAAAGACACACATACACACACAGACACACACACACACACACACACACACACACACACACACACACACACACACACAAACACACACACACACACACATATACATGACAGGCTTCTTTCAGTTTCCGTCTTTGGTCGGCTCGAGGCTACAGTAGAAGTGCCACGCAGTGGGGCCGAATCCGAAACTATGTGGTTGGGAAGCAAGATTCTTACCACACAGCTACGCCTGTGCCTTTACTTAAATATTATTAGGAATTCTATAAAAAAAAATGTTAAATATTTTGTTTATTGTAAAAGTATAACCGATTTAATGAATGCACATAAGTTTTAACAACAAAATCTTATATGGATTCCCGTTTGAGAGAACATTGATCTAAAAGATGAAACCATGCTCTTAGCCATATACCTCCGCATCCCGTAAAACACCCTCAAACACCCGTATCCCTAACGCTACGGAGTGGATCACTCATATCCATGATGCTGCAGTTTCGACGTTAAATGCGTTTTCAAACGTTTGAAGAAATCACCGCGACAAATTGGTCGGCGTTTAAGTATCGTCACAGCTTTTGAGAGAGCATTGTCTGAAGCGTGAGATTTAACACTGAAACACATTTCAAATAATTAAGAAACCCACCATTGTCTATTTGCATGAGATTCTCACAACAGGTATACATTCCTTACAACGCTTTACAATTAAGTGAAGCGTTTCATTACAATACAGGCAACAATATCAGTATATGTGTGTACGTGTGTGTATGGGTGTGCATATGTTTGGGTATATGTACATGTATGTATATGTGCGTGTGCGTGAGTGTGTGTGTGAGTGAGTGTGTGAGTGAGTGAGTATGTGTTTGAGTGAGTGTGTGTGCGTATTTATATATATATATACACACACATATACATATACGTATATATATATATATATATATATATATATATATATATATATATATATATATATATACATGCATATGTTTGTATGTATGCTTATGTGTGTGTGTATATATATGCGTGTGTATGCTTATATATGTGCATCACATATATAAATATATATGCGCATGGCCATGCGAACGTACATGCGCACACACATATACATACATATATATATACATATATATATATATATATATATATATATATATATATATATATATATATATATATATATATATATATACATGCATATGTATGTACGTATGCTTATGTGTGTGTGTGCGTGTGTATGCTTATATATGTGCATCACATATATAAATATATATGCTCATGGTCATGCGCACGTACATGCGCATATGCACACATGTCTACGAACCATACGTACATACATACAATCATACATATAAACAGGCATGCATACGTAGTAATACAGAGAAATGTTTATCGAATATAATCTATCGACGTACATGATATATATGAATGTGTATTTGTGCGTATGTATGTTTATATGTATATGTATATCGAATATGATTTATGTATGTGAATGACTCTGTGTGTATGTGAAAGTGCGTATATGTATGTGCATGTGTGTCTGTATATCTTTCATATGCCCAGATCAAGCATGAAAAGATAGCTTTTTATCAATTTTACTTTTCATTTTTCATCAGCAAAGGAGTCAGTGGCAGAATAAGAAATGTTGGGCGGAAGAGATGGGGGAGGGGCAGGAGGAAAGTAATATGATAAGCAAAACATGAAGAAGAAGATGATGATGATGATGATGATGATGGTGGTGGTGAGGTGGTATTGGTGGCTTTGGCGGTAGCGTGGCGGTGGTGGTAATAATGATGATGATGATGATGGTGATGATAGCGATAACAAATGCGATAACGATAACGAGGAAGAGAGGAGGGGAAGGAGAGGGAAGTAGATAATAGTGATGATGATGATGACGACGACGACAATGACGTCGATGATGATGATGATGACGATGATGATGATGATGATGACGACGACGATCACGTCGATGATGATGATGATGATGACAAAATACACACTGGGAACATAGTAAAGAAATACAACAATAATAAACAGGAAAAAAAACAAAAAACAAAAAATAAAAAGTGAACGGAAACACAAATACAAAACAAATTGCAATGACGATGAGACAAGGTCTAGAAAGATTCTTGAAATGTAGACATTCTTATAGATAGTGAAAAAAGAAGAAGAAAAAGAAGACGAAGAGGAAGCAGCGAATGAAGCGGTGCATGTGATATGGCAACGATGAAATGAACGACTTCAAAGAAACATTTTATGAGAAGAGATTCGACAAGCAATTTAACATTCTCTAAAACATGAGTAAGTTCAAAACGACAGCCAGCTAACTACGTTCCATCGTTCTTCTTCACACTTCGATCGACATCTTGGCCTCGCAACCTTCTTTCAAATACCGTCATCCCCACCCACACCACCGCAGCATCTCACAACTCTTGATTATGTTATTGTGCACTTCTCCGCCTACTCCTCTCCTCACTTCAGCTTCACTTTCACTTTCAGTTTCTTCATCAACTCACACCCTTCACCATGTTTTTCAAATTGAGGCTTGTTTACGTATCTTCTTACCTTGCTTATTTATCTATCCTTCTTCCTGTCTATTCTTTTCTATTAAGATTGATTTATATATGCACGCGCACTCACGAGCACACACGCACGCACACACAAACACACACACACACACAAACACATACACACAAATATTGTATTGAGTGCCTCCTCTGTGTTTGTACATGTGTGTGTATACATACATACATACATATATATATCTACCTATATATATATATATATATAATATGAATATATATATATATATATATATATATATATATATATATATGTATATATATATATAGAGAGATAGATAGATAGACATATGTATATACGTATACATATATATGGCTGTATGTATATATATGTGTATATAAGTGTATATAAATACATATATATATATATATATATATATATATATATATATATATAAGGAGTACTCCGTCGGTTACGACGATGAGGGTCCCAGCTGATACAATCAACAGAACAGTTTGCTCGTGTAATTAAGGTGCAAGTGACTGAGCACTACACAAACACGTGTACCCTTAATGTAGTTCTCAGGGTTGGCCCTTTGAAATACAGGTACTTCTCATTTTTGCCAGTTGTGTGGACTGAACCCACGTGAAATAAAGTGTCTTCCTCAAGGACAAAACGCATCGCCGGGAATTGAACTCACCATCCTACGATCGTGAGCCGAATACGCTAATCACTAAGCCACGCACCTTCATGTAGATGAATGTATGTATACACACATATATATGTATGTATAAATATATTTATATATTTGTCTATCTATCTATCTATCTATCTATCTATCTATCTATCTATCTACATACGTTTATATTTATATTTATATTTATATAATTCCCTTATGAATTTTTTTTTTACACACTGGCTTCTTGATAAAATTCTTGTAAAAGAGTTTTATCCCTTTTTGAATTTATCTATCTACATATATATAGGCATGTATGTAAGATAGTTCACGTGTTTCAGTAACAAGACTTATCATTATTTTACACATTACATCATATTTGCATGGAATACTTGTGTGGTGCAATGTGCTTATAATATAAAAGTTATCCCACTGGAACATGCGTAGTAATTTCCCAGTTATTCCATTGCTATAATTCCGCCGCTTTAACCTACCAATAAATCTTTGGATACTTTGGAGTTGCGAAAAACCGAATACCAGTGCTTCAACTAAACCTTAACCACTAATCTGTTGTGACTTAACCACTAATGGTTGTGATTTTTTTTTTTGTTTTTAGATTTCTCTCTAGCCAAAACGCCGTGTGCTTCTCTGTCGATTTGCCTTGACCTGTTTAATTGATCGTGTCAGCACTATATATACATACACGCAAGCACGCACGCACGCACGCACGCACACACACACGCACACACACACACACGCACACACACACACGAATTTGTTCAGTCCAGTGGATCGTCGTTGCGGTGGTGTGATGGTCTACATTCGGTCAAACTTTTCACTATTTCCTTCGATGATTTAAACCAATCACAGAAGGTATTCTTTTGTGAGTTTTCGTCTACCAAACCCACTCACAAGGCTATAGAAAAAGACGTTTCCAAGGTGCCAGGCAGTGGGACTGCACCCAGAACCATGTGGTGAGAAACAAGCTTCTTACCACACAGCCAAGCCTTTCCTCTCTCTCCCTGTGTGTGTGTGTGTGTGTGTATATATATATATATATATATATATATATATATATATATATATAATATTAGGGATAAAAATTCAAATTTACAGGTAAAAACTCAATTAAATTCAATTTATCAAAAATTAAAATTAAATTAAGTTTCACAGTATAAAATATATAAATATATAATCTTAGAGAAAAGAACCAAAGTTCATGAACACAGTTCAGTCACATATAGAAAAAAATAATAAGTGAATGCAGGTTATGAAACACGTGTAGTCGTTTTATTATCTTTATTTTATGATTTTTACTTTGTATATTATTTGTCGTGCATTTACTTATTAATTTATTCTGTATGTAACTGTGGATTTTCATGGATGGGTTCATGAATTTTGGTTCTTTTCTCAAATGGCTGATAGTTAGCAAGGTGAGACACACATAAGAAAGAAGGAAACAAAGGACCACTGATGAGGTCACAGAAATGTGACGAAAGAACTCTGGCCGAAATAAGATTAAGATTAATGTAATATAAAGATGAAGCAAATTAACACCAAATATACAGTGCGTGTGTTTTTATTGGCTAAACTGGCAATGTGACCATCCCCAAGTACAACAACAAATATATATATATATATATATATATATATATATATATATATATATATATATATATCTACACGCATGTATGTGCACGCGCGTGTATGTGTGTGTGTTTGCATGTGTGTGCATTTTAAAATGCAAGCATTTTTTAATAATGATAAAACTTTGAACATCCTTTGGGAAGTTGTGGTCAGATAAAAAATTAATAGACTATCTTTCTACACGAAGACGAAAAAAAAAAGATGTATCTTACACTTTCCTAGTCTTCTTACACCATTACATTAGAAAAATGCCCCAATTTTCTGTACACAGAAGATATGTTTTACCTATTTACACAAACATTAGATAAAATTGTTCATCCAAATGTGCATATTTCTTCTCAACTATCACTCATCTTTACATTCTGTTCCATACAACTCTTTCAGCGCACTTTCCTATGCACATTCCGTATCCTCCAATATGATTCCAACAATTAGCCCTTTCATATCTTCCCCTAACACATACTTGCATTTCAAATGCACCTATAACCTACATAACCATCGTCCATAGCTCTTTCACTACTCACATCCAATTTAGATCTTTCCTTTGCTCCGGCCTTTATCATTGCACCTATCCTTCTGCACCACTATTCTTCCCGATCTTAGCAATCACTCATTCTATATATCCGACTCATTCACTTGAACTTCTAAGAATCTTATATACTACATACAACGCTCTCTCTCTCTCTCTCTCTCTGCAACTCCCTCTTTATTTGGGAAGTCAAGACGATGCTTGTCTAACCTCTTTACTGAAAAACTTAGGGATATCCTTCTTGCTTGGTAACGATTCCTAACATTGCACGCATCCTTTTTGCTTGGTAACGACACGCAACATTGCTTTGCGGATCACTATACCTGAAATAAAATAACAGAAAATAAATTTTTGATTTACTACAATTATCTCAACCTCTAGAATCCATTGCTCTTTCTCTACTCACATCCAACTTGGATCCTTTCTTTTCCTCTGCCTCTATTATTACACCTATCCCTCTTCAACACTTTACTCCTTTCCGAGCCTAGCAATCATTCAGTCTTTATAACCGGCTCATTCACTTGAACTTCTAACAATTTTATATACTACATACAATACTCTCTCTGCAACTGCCCCTATATTTGAAAAGACAAGATGATGTTTGTTTAACCTCTTTACTGAGAAGCTTCGGGATATCTTTCTTGCTTGGTAATGACTTTCACCAACATTGCACACAATTTCTGCTTTGCGGATCACTATAACCCACGTCACATAGAATAGCAGAAAATAAACTTTAGACTTACTACAATTATCTCCAGCTCTAGAGGATGTATCACAATTACCTAGTGGCAATTAAGGCTAGCTCTAGAAGGAGAAATAATCTCAAGCCTCAAGACCACTCCAAAGTGTCATGCCATCAAGGAAAATGGTTAGCTTATTCTCTGGAGACAAAATGCTTTAACAAATGTTACAGGCTTCAACAGCTGTCCTCAGCATATGAACTGCTCGACCCTCTCTCCAGCAGTCAAGGGACACAGACTCATGCACAAAAGAATAGGTTACAAAGTGATAAGCAGTGATAAGTATAAATGCTATGTTACTACTAGTTCAAATATGCTTGTGGCACGTTTGGACAAATGAACAAGCCATTCGCTTCAAGACAAAACACAGTGAATGGCCTGTTTATTAGTCCAAACATGTCACAAACATATTTGAACTGGTAGTAAAATAGCAAAAGAATAGGTATCCTTTAATTAAATCTATATGTTTGCAGTTCTATTTCGATTATTTTTTTAGCTTATTTTCCGGTTTATGTATTTTCTGTATGTTTTCCACTGTGTTCGATAATTTCTGCTCAATATGTTTAATTCGTTAGTTCGTTTTAATGCTTTATGAGTTTTAAACTCTATTGATTTTAGAGGGACGTAACGAGTTATGTTTGAGATATTTGATATTTCTATTTGTATTTTCTAACAATAAGTAGATGTTGACATAGTGGGCATAATGCACACCGTGTAGCCCGTGCTACTTATCTTCTTATTCCCAGGTAGTACTTTTTCTCTTGACGTGTTGATGTCACCGGATTGAAGGGGACACTACCGAGATGTCGAGAACATAATGATACGTAAGCAGCTGACGATGGGATGTATACGAAAGACTTGATCGTTGACTGGATGTTTTGCGTCACACAAACACATACACACACATACACATGTATGTATGTACACACACATACATAAATACATATAAATGTATGAGTATACAAAAATGCATATATATATATATATATATATATATATATATACATATGCAAACATTTATACATACACACGTACACATACATAAATACAGATATACACACACAAATGTGTGTGTGCGTGCGCGCACACTCACACACACACACACACACACACACACACACACATAATAGATTACAGAGGAATGGCTTGTGATAATTGTTTCGCTGGAAATTTATTTAATGCAGTCGCAAACAGATGACATTATATTCCATAAATTTCAGTCCTTCGGGCATTACATAAACTTTATACAGAGAGAGAGAGAAAGAGAGAGAAAGTATGTTTAATCAATTACCACGTCACAAATATGACAAATTTCAGGATTAGCAATGTAGGACGTCTCTTAATAGCTGAAGACAGACACCAGTCAATTTTTAATTTGACTAACAGATTAAGACAAGACGAAATTAGAGAGCATAGACTTAAATTTGAGTGATGCAATTAACGAATCAGATGTTCACGAGCCCCTTGGTTTCGCTTCTTATCAAGGACTGCAGTCGTTACTGTTTTCCCTTGTAACAGACATTTAACTCTTAAATGGCCGACACTGCCAGGTGATGTTTATTATAGAACAGTGGGCATCGTCACTTGATGTTCCGAAAATTTTACGTCGATACGGTAATCATCAACGGAAAGTGAATATTTTACAGCACTTTTCGATAAGGGGATTTTTAATGCTATTGTGCGTGAGACTGACGATTATTTTTGTTTTTGCGCTTATTCAAAGTATAAAAATTACTCAAAGAAAAAGAGATTAAAAAAAATTAAACCCGTTTGGCACATACATTCATGTAACTGTTTCTTATTTCTTTATTGCCCACAAGGGGCTAAATATAGAAGAGACAAACAAAGAGATTAAGTCGATTACATCGACCCAGTGCGTAGCTGGTACTTAATTTATCGACCCCGAAAAAATGAAAGGCAAAGTTGACCTCAGCGGAATTTGAACTCAGAACGTAACGGCAGACGAAATACCACTATGCATTTCTGCCAGCTCGCCGCCTTGTAACAGTTTCTAGCGGTTTAAGGGTTAATTCAAATATTTAAGTATCAAACGTAGGCTCAATGGCGCAGAAGGTGTAGATGCTTCAATAATTAGCATTAGCGTGATCCAGATATGGATGATTCTGTTTAGCAAATGAAAATGAAAAAGAAAAATACATTTCAATTATTCAATTGCAGCGACGAAGACTAATGTTGAACTTCTGTGAGTTGAGTTGCGTATCGCTGTAATATTTGTTTTCCTGCTTTTGCTCCGAATGAAAAGAAATTGTAGCTAATTCAAAGAATAGCTCTCCCTAAACTCTATTTTTATTGCCTGAGTCCTTAAATGATATTTTCAAAATTAACTTTTGGACATATTTTTTTAAGTGGGAAAAACATCTGAATGTTGTTCTTTTAACCTTTTCATCAAATAGCTTCTCGGGGAGTTCTTTTGCCTTTTCCCTGCTAACTTGTGACCAAACATTTCCAATGTTTCGTTCACAATATTAAGGTCTAAATGTACAAATGAACACACAGCTCGTGAAAATGTAATTTTGTTTTTCAGTCTTCATTTTCGTTACTCTTTTTATTTTCCCATTTTAATTGACAGTCTTACCACTGTCGCTGCTGTCACAATTGTGTTCCAGTCATTTTAACATGTGTTTACATGGGGATTAACCTTTTTTAAAAATCTTGTATTGCCATTGTTCAAGTCAGCGCTGTTGTCGGCGTTAGAAATATTAATGTTATTTGAACAAATGTTCCTAATGCATAAAAGATTTGCATTTTCTTCACCCCGCTCCTCCAAAATAAGAAATTGGCTACCACTATTCCAGGAATCATCTCTCACGGCACCATTGTAGACACAATGAAAAAAAGTTTCTGACATCAATGCAGAGACAAATAGTAAAGAACACTTTTAAATGGCTAAGATGCATAAACATTAAGATCTCCTCCTCCTCCTTTTACTTCATTTAACAATAATATAATAAACGCAGCAAATATAACTTATGTTACATGAAATAGTAAATATTTTAGCTTGTGAACGGAAGAAAGTAAAATCCATACTGTGTCATATGAACTTTACGTTATTTGGTTCTCTGACTTATACTTTCCAGCATTCCAAACTCAATAAAATAAATATAGTTGTCTATGTATTTATTAAATCAATGGCTTTTAAACTGTTAATCGCCATAATCTTTAGATCCTAAAAACTACACTGGCGTACTTTGTGCATGACGTAAGAGTTCAATATAAAATAGTATATATCTTATTCAAATTATAAAAAAAAAAAAGAGAAAAAAGAATGGTATTTATTTAATTATTTAATAAATGAAGCATAGTCATCAAAACTGCATTTAGAATTTCAATTCCTATATCTCGCAATTCTAAATATAATTTCACTATTTTTCACGGCCCACCTAGCAAAATTTCGTGGCACGCTTCAGTACGCCACGCACTACTTAGGAATCATTGTATTAGACAATAAGAGGCGGTGAGCTAGCAGAATCGTTAGCACGCCAAGCAAAGTGCTGAGTTATGAGTTCAGATTCCGTCGTGGTCGACTTTGCCTTTCAGGTCCAATAATATAGATATCAGTAGAATACTGGGGTCGATGTAATCGACTTACACCCTCGCTCAAAATTGCTGGCTTTGTGTCTAAATTTGAAACAATATTTTAGACTGTATGTTAGAAAATGCATATATATATATATATATATATATATATATATATATATATATGTATATATACATAGGGGCAGGCGTGTCTGTGTGACTTGCTTTCCAACCACATGGTTCTGAGTTCAGTTCCACTGCGTGGCACCTATGGCAAATGTCTTCTACAATAGCATCGGGCCGATCAAAGCCTTGTGAATGGATTTAACAGACGGAAACTGAAAGGAGCCTGTCATATATATATATATATATATATATCATCATTATCATCATGTACCCTTAACGTAGTTCTCGGGGATATTCAGCGTGACACAGTGTGACAAGGCTGACCCTTTGAATTACAGGCACAACAGAAACAGGAAGTAGGAGTGAGAGAAAGTTGTGGTGAAAGAGTACAGCAGGGTTCAATACCATCCTCTGCCTGAGCCTCGTGGAGCTTTAGGTGTTTTCGCTCAATAAACACTCACAACGCCCGGTCTGGGAATCGAAACCGCGATCGTATGACCGCGAGTCCGCTGCCCTAACCACTGGGCCATTGCGCCTCCGTATGTCTAATACATGTTAGCCATACTTCGTTGATAATGGATCCGAAACTGAAAGCGTAGTTAGCATTGCTACTGACATATAAAGTGTTCAATTAAAAAGTTCAAGATTTGTGAAACGAATACAATAAGCCTCCCCAACACTCCGATTTTCTTCAGAAAAGTAAAAAAGGACTGATGTTATTTTAATGGCTACATCTGTGTATTTTTACATGACCGGAAAACTCAAGTATGTTCTTTCTTGGTAATGGACCTTAAGGAAAGTCGAACGTTCATTTCTTGACGTTTCCACTTCCAGTTTTTTTAGTATTATATACATATACATGTATATGTGTGTGTGTATAGTGTGTGTGTATAGTGTGTGTGTGTATGCTTTAGTATGTATATATATATGTGTGTGTGTGTATGTACATATATTTATATATGTATGTGTGCGTGGGAAATGTTCAATTCGAATGTCCTAGTCTATTGTTTACTCATCGCCTTTCTATGTCTCTCATAGGTTCCATTGTATTCAATCCCAATCTTACTCTTTCCCACTCCATTTCTCTCTCTCTCTCTCTCTTTTTTTTTCTCATTCTCTCTGTATTTCTATTCTCCTTCTTTCCTGACCCTTGCCACTACTCGTGTTTCCATCAATCTACATTTCGAATAGCCCTTTTTTCTCTTCCTTGTTGTAAAAGTATTCTATAGCTATATATATATATATATATATATATATATATATATATATACACATATATATATATATATATATATATATATATATATATATATATATATATATACATATATATATATATATATATATATATATATATATATATATATACTTGTTTCAATCATCTGACTGCGGCCATGCTGGAGCACGGCTATGAAGGGTTTTTGTTGAACAAATCGACCTCAGGACTTTTTTAAAGACAAGTACTTCTTGTCCTAGGTCTCTTTTTGCGAACCGCGAATTTACGGGGACGTAAATACACCGCCAACAACAGTTGTCAAGCAGTGGTGAGGAACACGCACACACAAATAACACAGATATATGTATATATATATATATATATATATATATATATATATATATATATATATATATATATATATGTATATATATATATATATATATATATATATATATACAAACACACACACACACACACACACACACACACACATATATATATATACATGTATATATATATATATATATATATATATATATATATATATATATATATATATATATATATATATATATATATATATACATACATGTATATATGGTAAGAAAATGGAAAGTTGAGGATGTATAGTTTAAACCACCCCTGCGCCTATACATATGGGTATGTTGAGAGAATATATGTTCAGTATTAAGTATTGATATGGCTGCGTGTATATTATTACAAGAATTCTTTTAGAGAAGTAGAATAAATTTAAGAACTATATATTTGCTGCATAAAAATATATTTTATTAATTGACCGACGATGAAACAATCAAAATGTATAATCTAGCCGAATGAAGTTATCTATGCAAGAAAGTTCAGAATTAGGAAATGTAGAAATAACAGCTAAGTGGTGGTTTTCAGTCATGTGACGTAGAGAAATAGACGGACATAGCAACGAAGAAAATGGCTCTGAGTCAAATCGACTAAGAAGCAAAGAGTAGGGTAAGCAAGCTGTTTTTATTAATGGAACGCTAGACATTCTAGAAATTTCTAAGAGAAACGCGAAGTTTCTTGAATAATTAAGAATTACATCGCATGACACAGATGTTTTGAGAAACTTAGTAAAGGGAGATTACTCTATAAAACTTCATACAAGATAGATCATTCAACTATTTAGCTACAGACTACTACACACACACACACACACACACACACACACACACACACACACACACACACACACACACACACACACACACATATATATATATATAATATATACACACACACACGCACAACGTATTTTACTTCCATCAATTGCCTGATGTATTATATATTATATTTTCCATACATCTAAATACAATTTAACGACTTAACATTCAAAGGATAATCGCTTTATCACCTCATCTTCACCCACTCAACGCCTACTGACATAAATAAACCCATTTCCTTCCCATTTTTAAACATTTTAAACCCTTTAAACTTCAAAATGGTCCTTCATAGTGTTTCTGTCTTTTAACTTATTTCTTGTGTTTTGTTTTACCTTTCTTTGAATACTAAACACCGACATAGAGCCACCCTGCATCAAATGAATTGACAACAAATGTCCGATGTAAAATAATTTATCTTTCAAATTTTTGTACTCAAAATTACAATAATTTGGGACCGTTGATTGTGCTTCCTATTTTCTGTCTCTGTGTTACTGCTGTCTTTTTCTTCTCTTCAGCTGGTATCTCCATTAACATCCACGTCTCTCTCTCTCTCTCTCTCTCTCTCTCTCTCTCTCTCTCTCTCTCTCTCTCTCTCTCTCTCTCTTTTTCATTCTTTCTCTCTCTCATTCTCTCTCTCTCGTTCTCTTTCTCACACCCATATACATTATTCATTCATTCATTTATACATACATACAATCCCATATATATATACTCATGTTTACACGTACATACATGCAAACATACGTGTGTGCAATTGTATGTATCTATGTATGTAAAAACACACACTAATATCTATCTATCTATCTATCTATCTATCTATCTATATGTGTATGTGTGTGTGTGTGAACGCGCGAAAACACTTTGACAAACAACCGGTTGATTATTTAAACGCATTAAACAAACGATCGATTAGTTGTTTTGATATTTAACCGATTGACTTACAATGATGTGTAAACTAGTGCGTATGTTTATGATTATTAGCGTAATACCCTTCCCAAAACACAACAATATATGCCTATATTGTTGTGTCTTGAGAAGGGCATGGCTGGCGTGGCAAGCGCAAACGTGGTTGTGTGGTAAGAAGCTTGCTACACAATCTGTGTACGACTTTCATAGCCAATATAATGAAATAAAGAAGCTTGCTTCCCAATCACATGGTTCTATATTCAGTTCCCTTGTGTGATACGATACACTTGGGCCTATTAAAACTCTGTAAGTGGATTTGGTTGAAGAAAACTCAAAGAATCCCGCCGTGTATATGTGTGCCTCTGTGTGTGTGTGTGTGTGTGTGTGTGTGTGTGTGTGTGTGTATGTGTGTGTGTGTGTGTATTTGTGCCCCTCACCACCGCCTGACAAACTGGCGCTGGTGTGTTTATGTCCCCGTAACATAGCGTTTCGACAAAGAATCCGATAGTATAAAGTACCAGGTTTTCAAAAACTAAGTACCGGGTTCGATACATCCGACTACAAAATACTTCAAGGCGGTGCTGCAGCATGGCCGCGGTCTAGTGAGTGGAAGAAGTAAAAGACAAAATACACACACACACACACACATACATACATACATATATTTACATACATATATATATACCCACATACACATGCATATAGATACGTCTATCTCTGTAATGTTTATCTTAGTAATCGTTACCATTTAACACTGAGTTTATTTCAGAATCCTTAAAATCTTCCCCGACTTTTAACGGTTCTATCTTTCAATAAGTTTTGTCTTGTGTTTAGTTTTTATATTTCTCTTTACTACCATTTTCGAGATTTCTGCAAAAGAAAGGAAGAAATAGGAAACAAAAAAAAAAAAAAAAAAAGGAATGAAGAGGGGGAAAAAAGGAAAAGGAAAAGAATCAGTAGTCTCTGTCAGCAATATATTCCCACTTTCAACGTGATTCTTAAACTCACAGAATTACACTTATATTCTTTCTTAATAACTCTCTCTCCCTACCCCTCTCTCTTACTGTGTGTGTATGTGTGCGTGAATCTCAGTCCCTCTCCTTCTCTCTCTCTCTTCGTCGCACTCACACACATACACAGACACAGACACACACACACACACACACACACACAGATGCTTCAGTACACACCTGAACAAAATCATCGACTGCCACATTTACAAAGAGAACCTTTCACAAACACACTCAAATTTTATATACGCAGAAAGGCAGACATTTCGATACTCACTCATAGATACATGCATACATACATAAGTACATACATACATAGATAGAATCAAATATACATACACAAATTAGTATATACATATATATATATATATGCGTCTCTGCATTTCTAATGAATAATACATAGTCTATTGACTGTTTTTACTCTCGCTAGGCCACTGGTGGTAAATAAAATTTCTAAAATTTTCTTTGCCACCCTATAATTTAT
Source organism: Octopus bimaculoides (assembly GCF_046866305.1). Taxonomy (NCBI): domain Eukaryota; kingdom Metazoa; phylum Mollusca; class Cephalopoda; order Octopoda; family Octopodidae; genus Octopus; species Octopus bimaculoides. The sequence goes on along the minus strand of NC_142930.1, from coordinate 72,102,064 downwards.
TAATATATATATATATATATATATATATATATATATATATATATATATACCACGTACATACATATTACATACATAAATACATATAAATATATATACACACATGCGTATATGTATGTATATATATATATATATATATATATATATATATATATATATATATATATATATATATATATATATATATATATATATATAAATATATATATATATATATATATATATATATATATATATATATATATGCATATATACTACATACATGTACACGGACATACATACAACATACATTCATGCACTCATACATATGTACAGACATACATACAACATTGATACTCACATACATACATATTCACATACATACTACATATATACATACTAAATTCATACGCACATACATATATATATTCACATACCTAATACATATATACAAACCACCACAGTCGCATAAAGACCTTATATGCACACATTTACATGTACACACGTACACACACATACACACATAGAAAGTCGGTTAGACATGGTTACTTACATATCATTACACAGATATGGTCACACAATCACACATTCTTTACTCGCTATGTAACTCCATTTCTGTGTTTTTCTCCACCAATCGGAAGTCCATCTCTAATGAAAGAGTTTGCTATTCAACACGTGGCTGACAGCAGTGTAATCAATTCTGGGTTCGTAGCAGACCATCTTATTTTCTCCTTGTGAACGACCCTGACTCATCTATCTTATTCTTTTAGATATACCAAGCTTACTATTCACCTCCTGAAAACGCAAATCTTATAAGTATGGAGGTATTTACTGGCAGAAACGACTGGAAAATTATCGATTCTACTGATTTGTTCTTAGTTCATACGGTATGATCAAATGGTGATTTGCTGGAGGAATACAAAAACAATAACAACAACAGCCGTGGAAAAGATAACAATAAAAAATAATTGCTAAAAAAAATAATAAAGCGACAATAATAACAACAGGAACAAAATGAACGCTTTAACGAGATAGGATATATTGATGCGAGCAGGAAAAGAATAGAGAAACGGACAGAGAGTGTAACAGTGTGATATGGAAATAGATAGAAAGAGAGAGAGAGAGAGATGGAAGAGAAGAAGAGAGTGGCATACAGGAAGATCTCTCTTTCTCTGTATCTCACTACACACACACACACACACACACACACACACACACACACACACACACACACACACACACATATATATGTAAAGATATTATTATTAATAAACTAGCAGAGATACCCAGCATTGCTCGGGATTAAAATGGCATAGTTTGTATATAATATATTACAGTTGTGTTGAAGCAGGTAACATGGGAAAGTGCAGCATTGACAACAAGACTTTTGTGGAGTAAATGCTGGGCTAATTCGACTGAGCAACATGCTAATCGTCCGTTTGGAGTATTTCAGGCCGTAAAATGTCATGGAAAATTGGAGGTGGGGGTTATGTGATTTTTGAACGCATCGAACTGCCGTCAGTGGATATACTCTCCTTTGCAGCAGTCGGTGCTGTGTCTAACACGACCCATCATCTGAAATTTTGAGACTTCCGTCGGGTTTGTTGCCCTACATCAGTCAAAGTAAATTTGGAGGAACTGTGGTTGTTCATTTGCGGGTAACAGGGAACCAATGAAGTGACAGACTTGACCTTGAACTTTGACGTCAGCGTAAATCCATGTTTATCTATCTTCTTAGATACACCAAACGATGTCATTTGAAATGCAGAGTTGTATTGTCTGATATTGTTCCGAAAATCCTTTGACTGGATGGAAATGCCTTCTAGAGGATTCATATGAGGTTGAGAAGGAGCTGGTAGTGCTGGCAATGTTAGCTGCCCGTCTGAGCAGCACATACCATTTGTTTCATTTGAAAATTTTAAAGCTCTACATAAACGACAATCTGTGTCTAGCACACCAAGTTGGACAGAGTTATCATTTTTTAAAGAATGGGACGGATCATATCTGAGTGAGACCTCTACATTGTAGCTAGACATGGTAGAAATAGCAGCCAAATCTCCCTCAAAACTCCCTACTGTCTTAATCCGACAATTCTGCCTATTATGTAGTTTGAATGAGAAACTGTAACTAAGGATTAAGATTATTAACCCCAAGATGTTACGCGTTTTAATAGCAATAAATTATTTTCTCTTTTTTGCGTAGCTTTTCATGTCAGCTGTAAAGATGAAGAGGGTTAACTTGGATGGTGTTATGTAGTGGAGATGTTTGATGATTCTATGTGGTGGTTACTTTTGACTGCTTCTTCTCAATAAGGATAATTGATTGATAACGAATCTTAACACAATATATATACAACTTCAAATGGAATTGGACGTCATACGAGAGACAGCATAGCGACGGTTTTGGATGACTGTCATCCTGTGCTCTCCTTGTTGCTAGCGAAATGGTATGTGCCAACTATCTGAGCAACTAGTTGATTTTAATGCAGGGAGAAACAGGACAAAAAGATTACAAAAATTGTGATTCTCACCTTGAAACTAACTATTTTGAAATTTTTTTTAGATTACGCAACACCCCGCTCTGCCATGTATCCATGTTTAAAATTTCAGCGCGATCGGATGAACAATACTCGAGTTATAAGCGCACAAACAGACAGACAGAACGGATTTTATATATTAAGATAATTAAAATATAAGTGGCTAGGAAACATAAAAATAACCATAAAGGTAAAATTATTGATTTAACTTATAACGAAGGGTATCACATAGAACCAGCATTGCTAGAAATAAGAGTCAAAACGACTCAGAAACGCAGTTATCACTTATACACACTGGTGAATTTGAGGAAACGAATAAAAAGAAAACCCAAATTACTATTAGCGAGTGAAAATCACAATTGAAATTTCTAGACGCTCTCATATAACGTGATATCGAACCCTGTGATAGACAGTTCTTATCAGTGAGTATTACTGCCGAGGGCTAAAGATACTCGTGTCACCATGTGTGTATTGAGCATTTGAATGCAGCGGCAAATTCATAACTGACTGAAGTGAATAAAATCATAAAAATATATAAAGATATTATTAATAAATATTAATACAAGTGGCTAGCAAGCATAAAAATAACCATAAAAGTAAAATTATTTATTTAATTTATACTCAATGGTACCAGATAGTACCAATATTGCAAGAAATAAAAACCAAAGCAGCTCGAAACCACAGTTATCACCTATACGCACTGATGAATTCGAGGAGACGCTGCATTCAAATGTTCAATGCACACGCTGCATTCAAATGGTAAATACACGCTCGATTAAATGCTTAACGACGTTTCATTCGTCTTTACGCTTTGAATTCAAATTCCCCCGAGGTCGACTTTGTCTTTCATCCTTTCGAGGCCGCTAAAAGAAGTACCAGTGGAACACTGGAGTACACGTAATTGACCTTAGCCCCATCA
>NC_142930.1:72068633-72096133 GCF_046866305.1 Octopus bimaculoides | reverse complement strand
TGACACTTGCAAAGGATGTAGGATTTGAAGAAGTCATAGATGATGAAATGACTGAGTTGCTAGTGTCCCAGTTTATCTAATGAAGAGCTATGCTGCTAAAATACGGATGAGACAACGGAAGTTTCTCCCACCCCACATAAGTTGACTATAAAAATTATTGTGAAAGGGTTGGCACTAATAAAGGAAGGTCTGCTGGATTTTGCTGATAATGACTCTAATCGTGAACGTGACATAAAAATTACAATGGGAGCTAACAATGAACTCAGTTTCTATACTGAGCTATAGAAAGAGATGATGCGTCATGAACAACAAACAACTTCGAGTAAGATTTTCACCTCTCAAGCATTCGTGAGATGAACAATAAAATAATAAATATTGTCCCTCACCCTCCTAGTAACACTTATTCTACTACAACCTTTGTCACAGTAGTCAACATCTTTTGTGGTATGAACATACTCTAACGATATTATGATTCTTATTAATTCCCAAACGTATTTCCCTTGAAACTTTTTTGTGTTTTTATATGTCTATTTTGTACTCTGTGTGTTTAGAAATAGTTATTTTCATGTACAAAGGTGATCGTATTGCTTGTTCTCTGTTGTTTTCTTGTGCTTTTCGTTTTATTTTGAAAATGACGGTAGGAACGCAATCTCACTTGATATAAAAGTCAATGGGATAATTAATTTCGCATTAAAGAATTTCGTGTTAGGGCCAAATATTCAGGAACGCATTACTTCCCTAAAGAGAAGGATTCCTATATATATATATATATATATATATATATATATATATATATATATATATATATGTATAGCGACTGCGTGGTAAGAATATTGTTTCCCAACCACTATGTCGCGCACGCATGGTTGTGCGGTAGGCTCAGAGATTCTGGTCCGGCTCCAGCCTGTCGAGATCCAGAAAGGGACCACCACACATGGCGTTGATGGAGCAAGCAATTAATGCTGTAGTCATTGAGTGTTACTACTTGATCAACCCTGTAGATGAAAATGGTGCCCAAATTAGGGTTTACCGACAACGTATGTACGATCATTGGAGAGAAAATGGATTGTTTCAACTCACGGAACAGAGACTATGTGATCAAGCTAGAGCAATAAGAAAAAATTGTTGGTTCACAGAAGTAGAGCTTGAAGTTATCAAAAGCCGGGTCTTGGAAAATAGCAGCAGCGATAACAAGGAAAATACAGTTCTTACTAATAAGGGTAATCGCATAGCACAGGAAAGGAGCAGTGGTAGTTTACTTGATGAGAGACATATAGATGAGCTAAAAGAAGACAATAAAACTAATGGCGACATGACAGATGAACAAAAGGCAATCTACGACAGAATAAAGGCAAGACTTCAGGCGAACGATAGCGGCATTATTTGCAACCTTAAAAAAGTTGATCAATGGAAATTGAACCAAGAAACGAAAAACGTCAATGAAATTCTGAAATACATCAGAACAAACAACACAGAAACAAATATTTGATCAAGGCAGCAAGTATTGTAGTAGCAGAAAACATGGGTGTTGATGTCAAGAAAAAGAAACATAATGGGAGTGACAAAATATAAGATCCATGGTGGAAAGAAGAATCCAGGCAGAGTTAGACATGCCCTCGAAGGAAATCTCTGTGTTAGACCAAAAAGAGAAAGAGGAGCTTAAAAGCTAACAAAAATACAGGGCGCTGAAAAGGAAGTATAATATTAAAAGAAAAGGCCTGAAAGTAGTAATGGAGGAACTCAAGCAGCATCTCGTTGCAAAAAAAGCAAAGATGGTAAGATACGGCCAAAGAATGAAGGGTTACCACCAGAATAGGTTATTCCGAGTAGATCAGAAGAGATTCTATAAAGAAATAAATGGAGAGTGTACAGATGAAAAGTTGATACCAGATAGCATTGAAAGTCAAAAGTTTTGGAGTGACATCTCGAGCAAAGACAAGGAGCACAAGAAGGATGCTGAATGGTTGTAAGAACTGAAACAAACACTAGTCTGTCCAAAACTGGAAGGCCCCGGGACCAGATGGAGTTCAAGGCTACTGGATCAAAAGATTTGGTGAATGTCATGCACGAATAGCTGCACAACTCAACACCTTGTTAAATGCCGACCAAGTAACACCAGAGTGGTTGACATTGGGTAGTACAGTGACGTGCCTGAAAAACATCGAAAAAGGCAATACGGTAGACAATTACAGGCCAATATCCTGTTTGCCACTTATGTGGAAGTTATTGACTAGAATACTCGCAATGTACGAACATCTGGAAAAAATGGAGTCCTGCCACATGAACAGAAGGTTTGCAACCATAAGCGCAGAGATACCAAGGATCAACTCCTGATTGTCAAAACTGTACTTAGAGACTGCAAGAGGAGGAAAAGTAACTTGGCCATGTCATGGATCGACTTATGTAAGGCGTATGATATGATCCCACATTCTTGGATTATGGAGTGTATGAACCTATTTGGTATTGCATCGAATGTTGAGCGATTTGGTAGACAGAAGCTGAAAGAAGCTCGGCGTATATATATATATATATATATATACTCTTTTACTCTTTTACTTTTTCAGTCATTTGATGGCGGCCATGCAGGAGCACCGCCTTTAGTTGAGCAAATCGACCCCAGGACTTATTCTTTGTAAGCCTAGTACTTACTCAATCGGCTGTCAAGCGATGCTGGGGGGACAAACACAGACACACACACAGACATATATATATATAGCCCGTCGTATGTATATATATATATATATATATATATATATATATATATATATATATATATATATATATATACGACGGGCTTCTTTCAGTTTCCGTCTACTAAATCCACTCAGAAGGCTTTGGTCGGCCCGAGGCTATAGTAGAAGACACTTGCCCAGGTGCCACGCTGTGAGAATGAACCCGAAACCATGTGGTTGGTAAGCAAGCTACTTACCACACAGCCACTCCTGCGCCTATATATATATATATATATATATATATATATATATATATATATATATATATATATATATATATATATATATATATATATATATTTGTGTTTTGTGTGTGTCTGTGTTTGTCCTCAACCCACCACTTGACAACCGATGTTGGTTGTTTACGTCCTCGAAACTTAACTGTTCAACAAAAGAGACCTATAGAATACGTACTAGACTTATAAAGAATAAGTCCTGGGGTCGGTTTCTTCGTCTAAAAGCAGTGCTCCAGCATTACCGCAGTCAAATGACTGAAACATGTAAAATAATAAAAGAAAAGAATATTCTGTTCCATTGCTTACCCTGATATCTAGGGCGGGTTCCACTAGCGTCTTTACTTATGATATTATCTAACTTCTACCTGGCTCTCCTTTCTCTCAGACCCCATCTCTCTGCTTGTAGCCAGAGAACTACATACAGTTCATAAAGTCCTGTGCATGTCTCTTTATTTCGTAGGGCTTTCACTAGGGTGTACGTTGTTCATTATCCTAACTAAATCCGCTGTAAGTATGCTTATCTTATTATTGAGAAATAAAGCCGAGTTCTTGGGAATAATATATTTGGAAGCCATGGGTTTCATATAATAGGAATGGAGGAGTTGAACCTCTGCTTCGTAATCTCTCACCAAAGTTCAGCATCCCGAAATATGTAAGGTGTTCTCGTGGGGGTAATCTATTGGTATCTTGATACTCTGGTAGATAGAGTTACCTACGCGCTAGATACGTTCCAACGCACTCCTCCCGTGTCCTTGATATGACCGCATGGAATTGTTCTATGTAATGAACAAACTCCTAATCTGTGGATATGTGGTATACTCTACTCGTGTGCATCTATATAACTACCTATCACTTTCTCCCGTTTCTCTCTGTCTCTCTTCTTTTCTGTCTTTCTCTCTATGCCTCTCTTTCTCTCTCTATGTGCATGTTTGTGTGTGTCTATATGTGTGTGTGTATGTATGTTTGTATGTATGTATATACACCGACAGACAGACACACACACACAAACACACATACATTCATACTTACATGAACGCACACAAAATAACATACGTTCCTGCATATATTCACGCAAATATTGTGTGGGTGTAACAATTCCATTTCATACACACACATGCATACACACACACACACACACACACACACACACACAAGCACACACAAGCACACACACAAACACACATACTACTCACATACGCGCATGGACATATACACACGCATACACCCTTCACGTCTCCATAATACAAGAAATTCGAAAGATGAATTGCCCATACCCCGGCCTTGCCCTCTGCTCTGCTCCGGCATCTCTAGTCATAACAATTGTATTGAAACATAGAATGCAACACGGCAGGAGAACATTAAGATGTTGTTAAGTCGATAAATATAATATTATGGAAAATATATGCAAAAGCCTGGCGTTGGTAGGTAGCTGTCGCGTTCTGTAAGATTAGAAGCCATAAAAATTCTAGCATAGAATATAGAGACAGATATATACATACCTACATACATACATACATATATATATATATATATATATATATATATATATATATATATATATATATATCTGCCACATTATTGAACTGTTCCTCTCTAGTAGGGCCCGAACTAATCTATCATATCTGCACGACATTCTCTCTCTTTCGCCGTCCCTCCCTCGCCTACCTCTCCTCGTTTTCCCATTTTTTTTTTTCTCTTTTCTTCTAAGATAATACCTTGTAGACAATCATTTGGTATAGCGGAACATACGTTTACATACGTTTTTACACACGCTTAGAAATTTACGCAAACACTTGCATGAAAGCATCTTATGTATGCACACACACACACACACACACACACACACAGACACACACATACACACACACATGTGAGCGTTTTCAAATATACATACATACATATATGTGTGCGTGTGTGTCACTGTGTGTGTGCATGTGCTTTCATTTGTGTATATATATATAACCTATATATATATATATATATATGTATATATATATATGCGTATATATATATGTATATAAGTGTATATATATATATATATATATATATATATATATATATATATATATATATATATATATATATATATATATATATATATATTATGTACACTTACACAAACAAATGGGCCTACACACGGGAACACACTCGAACACTTGCGCGGGCGCACGCACACACAGACACAAACACACACACACACACTCTTTCTCTCTCTCTCTCTCTCTCTCTCTCTCTCTCTCTCTCAAACATACACATGCATACAGATATACGTAACCACACACATACATATGCAAACACTGTTTTGTATTACATCACGCATGTACCCATACGCACACATTCACATAAAAAACATGCACGCACGTATGTATAAAAACATACACGCATATACATACACGCATAGAAACACTTACGTAAAATACTCACATACACGCACGCATACGTAAACACACGAACGATAAAGAAACGCATAGAGAGTGAGTGATAGTGAGAAAGAGAGAGAGATAGGGAGAGAGAGGGGAAGAGGGAGAACGAGTTAGAGAGATTGAGAGAATGAGAGCGAGAAAAAAATAAAAGATAGAGAGAGAGAGAGAGAGAGAGAGAGAGAGAGAGAGAGAGAGAGGGGGGTAGAGAAGTACGTCTACACAGAGCTTTAGCAAATCGTTAAGAAGATCGATTACAGGGTAGATAAATGGATAGCTTATGTTGGGATGAGGTGGAGAGTACCGGGGAAAGGAGAAGAGGAAGGTGTTGTGACGGGGTAAGGATTCAGGGTGGAGAAGAAATGGAGTGAAGTGAAAAAGTAAGAAAAGGTTTAGGGGTATGAGTTAAGGTGGGTTGCGTGAGAGTTTGGGATGGAATAAAGGGACTCATGGGAAGGAAAATGGCAGCCTGAACATTCGCTAACAGACATGATGGTGATGGTGATGATCAGTGGAGGTGGAGGTGATGGTTGCAGTGTTAGTGGTGACGTTGGTAGTAGTGATGGAGTTGGCGGTGTTAGTGGTGGTCTGGTGGTGGTGGTGGTGGTGGTGGAGTTAGTGGTGATTTTGTTGGTGGTGGTGTTAGTAGTGACGGCGGCGGCGGCGGCGGCGGTAGTGTTGGTGGTGATGGCGGTGGCGGTGTTTGTTGTTTTGGGTTTCGTGGTAATGTTAACAGAGGCGTAAGTCAATGGTGGTGGTGCTTTTGGTTTCATGGCGATAGCTGGAACTGTTTAACCTAAGGTCATTATTCCTGATCGAGTCACCAAAGATGAAGAAAATTTGTTGTCCAAACGTGACAATCTCTTTAAATAAGATGTTTTCCTTTTATTGAGAATGTAGGGTTAGATTTGAGGGAAATGTGGCTGACTATTTCAAGCAGCTCGAACAACCACATAAAGGCTCCCTGACTGGAAGCACTGTTCTTGGCGGAAGTTCTGTTGATGACAGCAATTCAGGTAGTTGTTTACTCAATAGCAATCACTATGGATGGTGTCGTTTAACTTCAAATCATTCCTGATCTACTTGAATAGACTTATAGTCTTCAACGATCAAGCACATCTATTGTGCAACTGTGGCACTCAAAGTTATCTGTTTTTGTTTTCTTGAGATGGCAGGGTCAGATTTGGAGTAACCTTGGTTGCTATTTCAAGCAGCTCATGCACTCAAATAAAAGCTCCTTGACTGGAAGGGCTGGTGATAACAGAGGTTCTGATGATGATAGCAATTCAGGTTTAATATCAAAACCTCAAATAATTCTTGATTGAGTTAAGTAAACCCATAGTCACAAAGATCAAACAGATCTATAGTTCAACCGTGACAATTACTTAAAATTATCTTAGGAAAGTAGGGTTAGATTTGGGAGAAACTTGGTTGCTATTTCAAGCGGCTCTAGCGTTCATGTAAAATCTCCTTGATAGCAAGGACTATTGTTGGTGGAGGTTTTTGTTGGTGATGGTGCTGATGATAGCAGATACATCTAAGCAGTTGGTTGCTTAGATGTATCGTTAAAGTGTTGGACTAAGTACTTAGTGGTATTTCTTCTGCCTCTTTACGTTCTGGGTTCAAATGCTGCCAAGATTAACTTTTCCATGAAGAAAATCTGTAGTCCAAACGTGACAATCTCTTAAAATTAAATATTTTCCTTTTATTGCGAATGTAGGGTTAGATTTGAGGGAAATTTGGCTGACTATTTCAAGCAGCTCGAACAACCACTTTTCTTTGCCGATCATACAAGTACCAGTTGCACACCTGAGTTGATGCAATCGACTTACTTCAGTCCATTAAAATATTGCTGGCTTTACGCCAAAGCTATTGTGTTGGATTGTGATGGCTATGGTTTGAATGCAATTTTGTAGCTTTTGAGAACAATAATCTTCCTTACAGCACGAGGGATGTGATTGATAATACTGTTGTTGGTGGTGCTGTTGTGTTGATGAGCTTTGACATGATTACAATGTATGTAAATGAAACTGTTTTAATATTTGATAATGTTGCTAATGGAGAAGGCAGGGGTGATTACATTGGTGTTATGTTGATACGGAAGTTACCTTCATATATTCATCAATGTATGTATGTATTTATGTATGTATGTATGTATGTATCTATCAATCTATCTATCGATCTATCTATCTATATATATATATGCATGTATATATGTATATATGTATATATATATATATATATATATATGATGTGTATATATATATATATATGTATGTATATGATATATATATATATATATATATATATATATATATATAGTTATTAATATTTCTAAGTCTCTCTAAAGGAGACTACGGCAGCGGTACTGGAAATTAATAGTTATCGCCAAGCCAACATGGCAGTCCCAAAATTAGGACGAAATTAGGACGAAAGCTGCCGTGAATTAGCTCCAAGAAGCCATCGCCTCTAGCTAGCTATGTGACACACGAAACCTGTGTCCTTTATAACCTTCGAACAGGGGAGGTCAGCAGTGTCCCCCTGCTGGTTTGGCATCTGCAGACTAGACTAGTTTCAGGGTGTTGCCCCTTGTCAATGCAGAGTAGCCAAGCCTTAGCCAGGCGGCGCTGCTGACTATCTGCTCGAAGGTTATTTATCTAATTTCAGTGGAATCTATCCACTGGTTTTCAGAAATAGAGTTATTAATATTTCTAAGTCTCTCTAAAGGAGACTACGGCAGCGGTACTGGAAATTAATAGTTATCGCCAAGCCAACATGGCAGTCCCAAAATTAGGACGAAAGCTGCCGTGAATTAGCTCCAAGAAGCCATCGCCTCTAGCTAGCTATGTGACACACGAAACCTGTGTCCTTTATAACCTTCGAACAGGGGAGGTCAGCAGTGTCCCCCTGCTGGTTTGGCATCTGCAGACTAGACTAGTTTCAGGGTGTTGCCCCTTGTCAATGCAGAGTAGCCAAGCCTTAGCCAGGCGGCGCTGCTGACTATCTGCTCGAAGGTTATTTATCTAATTTCAGTGGAATCTATCCACTGGTTTTCAGAAATAGAGTTATTAATATTTCTAAGTCTCTCTAAAGGAGACTACGGCAGCGGTACTGGAAATTAATAGTTATCGCCAAGCCAACATGGCAGTCCCAAAATTAGGACGAAAGCTGCCGTGAATTAGCTCCAAGAAGCCATCGCCTCTAGCTAGCTATGTGACACACGAAACCTGTGTCCTTTATAACCTTCGAACAGGGGAGGTCAGCAGTGTCCCCCTGCTGGTTTGGCATCTGCAGACTAGACTAGTTTCAGATATATATATATATATATATATATATATATATTTACATATATGCACATACACCTTAATCTCTCTCTCTCCCTCTCCCTCTTTTGAAGAGTGTGTATGGAGTGGGAAGGTGTGTGTGGGTGTGTGCGTAATGGTGTGTGATGTGATTACAATGTGTGTAAGTGTTTATATAGTGGTGTGTGTGGGAATCTGTGTGGGGTTGGTGTTAGATGAAGAGAGGTGGCAAATTGAGACTATAAAGAGCAAAAGATTGAAAGAAGAAGATTAATGCCTGTTCACGGCGAAGGCGGGAGTCCTGATGGCCCCTGTGCAGAGACAGTTCGAACAGAGACAGATGTTGTAGCGAATGACCGGTGAAACGGAAGTGGAGTGAGACTGGGGTGTCATTGTCGAGTGTGATGTCTCGGAGGTGCTCAGTGAAGCGGTGTCCCATTTGATCAATGTAGAAACAAGGACAGAGAGAGCAGGATATGCAGTCGATAACATTACTGGAGGTGCAGGTAAAGGAATCGGTGATGTGATAGGCGGTGGTGCTGGGTCCAAGTGAGGATAATGTTATCGGAGAGTTAGGGGCAGGTGTGACAGCGTGAGCAAAAGTAGAGGAAGTAGCCAGGCTGGGAGGCAGGAGTAGAGAAGAAACTCTGGGTCATGAGGTCACGTAGGTTGTGGGCGCGTTTGAAGGAAGGAGGGAAGGGGTGGTTTAGAGATGATGTGTAAGGTGGAGGAGTTGGTCTGGAGTCGGTGGAAGGCTCAGAGAATGGTGCGTTCGATGGTTAGGTCGGAGTGGTGATACGTGAGGAGAAAAAGGTGGCGGGTAAGAGTAGGACGGGTGCTGCGAGAGAGCAGAGGTACGGTCAACAGATTATGGCCAGGCAAGGGCAATGTGAATAATGGTGAGGAGGCTATCCACGTAGGGTGAAGTGGGTACAGAGAGGCGTTGGGTGCTAGTGTGAATGGAGTGGGAAGGTGTGTGTGGGTGTGTGCATAATAGTGTGTGATGCGATTACAATGTGTGTAGGTGTTTATATAGTGGTGTGTGTGGTGAGGGTACCGAGTTATGCTACGTCATCATATATATATATATATATATATACAGAGAGAGAGAGAGAGAGAGAGAGAGAGAGAGAGAGAGAGAAAGAGAGAGAGAGAGAAAGAGAGAGAGAGAAATAGAGAGAGAGAGAGGGAGAGAAAGAGAGAGAGAGAGTGAGAAAGAGAAAGTGAGAGAGAGAAGGAAAAAGAAAAAGAGCAAGGCAAAGACAGGAGTATAAACAAATGCATTACATCCATCCATTAAAAAGAAATATATATACGTGTCTGTCTATCTATCTGTTTATCTACCAATCAATATAGCTATCAACGTGTATCTATATTAATATACGCTACGCATAGACTAAATTACAACAGGTATATAGCCCATTGTTTGTATTATAGTGCATTGTTGTACCATTCAAAACTTTTTATTCTATATAAATTTCTGTATCCTATAATATAAAGGCATACACAGGTACACGTCAACACACGCGCGCACCACACACTCGGCCATACTATTACATACACATACGTATACTTAAATGCTCACTCACACATAGATATACATACATACACAGTTTCTCTCTCACTGTCCCTGTTTGCCTGTCTGTCTGCCTCTGTCTGTTTGTCTGTCTGTCTGTCTGTCTGTCTCTCACTCACGCACATACATACATCATTAAACACCTTCTATTATAAAGAGATTCACTGATATTCTCTATTCAAAAGCCACAATCTACAATCTGTTATCCTATAGCAATATGCATATATAACGATACATTTATCATTCACAAATGGCAGTCGTTCCTGTGATAGTTCTATCTCCATTTGATGAAGTGTTCTTGAAAAATGTCACTGCTCAGAGGCAAGGCTTAAACGTATAAGGATACATAGCTTCTTCCTACAAATCTACCCGCCATCAATTCTACGTCATCATGCCTGGTTTTGTTCCTTCTACCTTACAAATTCTCTCTTTCGTGCCGTCTTGTTACTTCTATGACGTATTTCATATCAAACTTATAATACGATAGCTTTTAGCCATTTTCTTGTCATATATGTATATTACGGAGATGTACTTGCATAGCAAGTGAATTGATCTGAGATCGTGTGCTAAAATAAAAACAATTGCAACGTGGAAGATGTTTGTAAGCCATTTAAAAACACACAAAAGACCGTTAGACTCACTTCAACATTTAGATTTAATTTGAGCCAAATATCTAACGGCTTACAAACATCTTCTGCGCTGCAACTGTAAACATATATATATATATATATATATATATATATATATATATATATATATATATAGAGAGAGAGAGAGAGAGAGAGAGAGAGATAGGTAGATAGATAGATAGATAGATAGAAATATGTATATACATACATACATGCATACATACATACATACATACATACATACTTACATACATACATACATACATGCATACATACATAGGCGTGGCTATGTGCTGAGGAGCTTGCTTCGCAACCATATGGTTCCGGTTTCAGTCCCATAGCGTGACACCTTGGCCAAGTGTCTCCTGCTATAGCGTCGGTTCGACCAAAGCCGACTGTCAGTTTCAGCATGCACTGCTCTCTCATTCAATAATAATAACTTCATACGTGCTATTCCTGACTGGTTGCACGCGTGTCGAGGCTTCCTACGGAATTTCTATTTGGATATATTTGAGGTACTTATGTGCATTCGTGTCGTTGTGTCTGCTTTTCCGTCGGTATTTGTAAGTATTCCTTTTATTTTCATTTTCAGTGCTCCTCACTGATGAAGGAAAAATTGTTTTGGATTAATCGAGAAATCGAGCCGATACGGGGATAAGTAAATTTTCCAAATTCCTGTTGGCTTGCTTCCTCGTTTCGACACGTGTGTAATTATAATAGTGGAAATATTTTAATGTCGTTAGACGATTTAGCGATTATTTCAATATATATATATTTATTATATATATATATATATATATATATATATATATATATATATATATATATATATATATATATATATATATATACATATTTTACTTCCTTTCATAGCTTTCTTTGTTTCTGTGCGTGGTGTGTATTTATAGGTGTGTGTGTATGTCAATATGAATGTATGTGTGTGTGTGTGTGCGTGTGTGTATGCCTTTGTGTCTGAGTTTCTTCCAACAACCGCTGGACACTGATGCTGGTGTGTTTACGACTCTAACTTAGCGGTTCGACAGAGGCTAATAGAATAATTACCAGGTTTTAAAAAGCAAAAAATAAGCACAACTAAAATTATTCATAGCATTGCTTCACCTTGGCCGCTGTTTAATGACTGGAACAAGTAAATGATAATTGATGCAAACATAAATACCCACCCCATATATATTATATATATATATATATATATATATATATATATATATATATATATATATATATATATATATATATATATATATATATATATATATATATATATATATATATATATATATATATATATATATATATATATATATATATATATATATATATATATATATATATATATATATATATATATATATATATATATATATATATATATATATATATATATATATATATATATATATATATATATATATATATATATATATATATATATAGGCCCAGGAGTAGCTGTGTGGTAAGTAGCTTGCTTACCAACCGTATGGTTCTGGGTTCATTCCCACTGCGTGGCACCTTGGGCAAGTGTCTTCTACTATAGTCTCGGGCCGACCAAAGCCTTGTGAGTGGATTTGGTAGACGGAAACTGAAAGAAGCCCGTCGTATATATGTGTATATATATGTGTGTGTGTGTGTATGTTTGTGTGTCTGTTTTTGTCCCCCCAACATCTCTTGACAACCGATGCTGGTGTGTTTACGTCCCCGTAACTTAGCGGTTCGGCAAAAGAGACCGATAGAATAAGTACTAGGTTTCCAAAGAATAAGTCCTGGGGGCGATTTGCTCGACTAAAGGCGGTGCTCCAGCATGGCCACAGTCAAATGACTGAAAACAAGTAAAAGAGTATATATATATACATACATGCACACACACGTATGTATTTATATATCTATATATGCATGCGTGTGCATGTTCGTATACAGTAGATATCTGTGTGTGCATGTGTGTATACAGTAGATATCTGTGTGTGCGTGTGTATATGTGATTCTTGTATGTACATATGTATGTGCGTACGCATGCGTGTTTGAATGTGAATGTTAATTAACGCCTGTAAGTTTGGGTAGCTGAGAACAGCATTCAATTTACGTTTGGACATAGCTAAATTTTTTCGACACGCCTGCTTGTCTGTCAGCCTGCCTGTCTGTCAGCCTGCCTGTCTGTCTGTCTATTCTAAGTTCTTTATATCATCAGTCCTGTCTATCTTAATTCTTTATTATCAAACGCTGCCGCTGTTGCCCTAACTTCTCTGTGAGTCTCTTCCTACGTATTTCTGAAGTTCCCTATATCAGTATGTCAGTGTATCTGTCAATCATTCTATTTATCTGTCAGTCAAAATGTCAGTTTCACTGTCAATCTGTCAACGGGTGTGTCAATTAAGTCAAGCAGTAAGTAGTCAGTAGTCCGTTTGTTATTCAGTTGGTGGATGTGTATGTAATCTTACCAGCCCGTAAACTTGTTAGTCTGGCTGCTTGACTAACCAACCGACCGACGACCAACGCCAAGTTATGGTGACGTCAGCAGTATGTTTTCTAATTCACCATTCTCCTTTATTCGCCTGTGTAACAAACTCTGGAATTTGATACAACTCTACATAGTACACATACAAACATAGACACACACACACACACACACACACACACACACACACTAACACGTATTATGAATATATTAGTGAAGACAGGGATTTATGAGTTTAAATGCCGCACCCCTTTATATGCACGCACGAAAAAATAAATGTATATAGGCGTGGCTGCGTGGTAAGGAGCTTGCGTCCCAACCACATGGTTCCGGGCTCAGTCCGACGGTGTGGCCTCAGACCGAACACAGCCTTGTGAGCAGATTTGGTAGACGGAAACTGATAAAAGCATGTCATTTATATATATTCTTTTATTCGTTTCAGTCATTTTGACTGCGGCCATGCTGGAGCACTGCCTTTAGTCGAGCAAATCGACCCCAAAACTTATTCTTTGTAAGCCTAGTACTTATTCTATTGATCTCTTATACCGAACCGCTAAGTTACGGGGACGTAAACACACCAGCTTAATCTCACATAACTACCCATTGCTGAGTCTTGAGGAAAAGTTCGCAAAATTGAATGGAGGGAAATTCTTCTCAAAATTAGACCTCTTGGAAGCATATTTACAAATCCAAGTAGAAGAAAAATGCCCACACTTATTAGCCATTGATATACACCATGTCGTATTTAAATTTAAGCAGCTTCCTTTCGGTGTAAAAGTGGCCCCTTCCATATTTCAACAAGTAATGGATACAATGCTGGCGGACGGTGATTTTGCCTATCGCCTATTTAGACGATGTATTAATAAAAAGTCAATCATACGAACAACATATAGGACACGTAAAAGGGGTATTTGAAAAGACAAGAGAATACGGTTTTCTGTTGAGTGAAGAAAAAATACGAGTTCTTTCTGAAAAAAAATTAAATACTTGAGTCAGATAATAGATAAAAACGGATGGAACCGGATCCATCCAGAGCAACTGCAATAAAAAATATGCCCACGTCGAATAATGTGACTATGGTACAAGCATTCTTGGGATTAGTAAATTACTATAAAATTTTTATTCTCAATATACACAATGAACTGTTGATGAAAAATGCAAAATAGTGCTGAACTGACAAATGCCAGAGGGCATTTGACGAATTAAAAGACATTTTAACATCGAACTTAACGCATTTAATCCGAAGCTGGATATTATATTGGCTTCAGATGCGAGTGATTATGGCCCTTTAAGTTTTGAGTTCAAAACTTAAAGGGCCATATCTACGAGGGGCGTTCATTAAAAATTTCCCCTGACCCACTTCCCAAGGACTGGGATAAACGAAACTTGGCATAATTATTAAACTTTCTCTACATAGCCGCCACCAATGGTGATACACTTCTTCCATCGTTTTATGCAGCTGTGAAGACTTCGTCTGTAGAGGTCGGTAGGTTGCCTGTGGAGCCAAGACTTTACCTCGGAAATAAGTTCATCATCATCTGAAAAGTGCTTCCCCTTCGAAAAAATACTCCATGGTTAGGAAGGAGCGGAAGTCAGATGATGCGAGGTTGGGGAATGAAGAAGGATTTCATAGCTGCAGGAGTGTGCTTTCATCTAGGCAACATGCGTATTGTGAACTGAGGTATTGTCTTGGAGGAGGCAGACTCCTTTAGTGAGCATGCCATGCCTCTCTGCTTTGATAGCGTTCCGCAATTTCTGCAGCAGAGAAGTTAATTGTGGTGCACTTTGCCAGAAAATCCATTGTCACTACTCCGCGCTGGTCCCAAAAGACTGTAAGCAACATCTTGCCTGCTGAGGGTTGGACACGAGCCTTCTTTGGAAGTGGCGAGCTATAATGCTTCCATTGCTTCGACAGGTCTTTAGTCTCAGAATCATAGTGGTGGACCCATGTTTCATCATGTGTGATAAGTCTGCCGAAAACGTCCTCTTCGTTTCCTTAGCAAATTGCCAAAAGAGTCTGGGAGCAATTTACTCGTGCCTGTTTCTGAAAAGGTGTGAGCATCCGTAGCTTACTTTGTACCTTCTCGCATTGCTCCGGCCTTACACAACCTTCTTTAAAGTTATACCACACAATGCTTCATCCAAACTACCCCATTCTAATGGGAGAGGTAGTGGTGAGTAAAATGTGTAATTTGTTCTTAACTAAGTTTTTTTCTTCCGTTACTTAGCCCGTCTGTAACGCTGTCACATGATTAGTTGAAGGGAAAGGTGAAGAGTGAACGATAAAGGAGAGAGAGAAAAAGATGGTAATGTGAAGAGTGAGAGAGAAAGAAGGAGAGTGTTGTGTATTAAGGCTATAAAGTTCATAAAGCATATAAAGTGTATATGAAAAGTGCATAAAGTAATCATCGTATTCCAATTTCCTACACATTACAATGATTAGCGGATGAGCGACTATCTTTTGATACAGGCACAACACAAGCTACGCTTTCAAGTTTATTTTGGATAAAGTTTTCACAAATAACCCGATAAGTTTACCATTAATTCCGTGAAATATTCACGGGACCCGCTAGTAAGTAATAAATTTAATTTATATAAGTAACAAATAAAATAATTTTTTCATTGAGATGTCGGTAAAAACAGAAATTATATGCACCCAAGTTTAATGTAATATCTCGAAACTTTACTATACGAAGATTAATATAACATATTGTATACGCGAGTGAGTGAGTACATATATACGGTAGTCAAATTTCTTCTGACTAGTTGTATTGTGCGTAGATAGTAGAAATGAGTCGACTAACTAAAGTGTCTAGACGAAAACAAAGCAGGTGAAGGAATCTGGTTAAATCTTTTGAATATGATGGATACGAAGAGGCAATAGAGGCTGAAGACGTCTCTTTAATTTACACAGCTAAATAGCAAAATACAAGTTAGTTTGGCGTTTGATAAATCACCATTTGTTGCTATTGTTTCCATTGTTACGCCATTTGAGCAGGGTGAAAGAAGGACGATGTGTGTGTGCGTGCGTGTGTGTGCGTGCGTGTGTGTGCGCGTGTGAATATATGTGTGAATATATGAGTGAATTTATCTGTACGTATTTGAATGACTGCTCAAGTAAGAGAAATGTGATTGGGAGAAATAGAGTATATGTGAGAAAGTGAGAGAGGGAGAGAGAGAGAGAGAGAGAGAGAGAGAGAGAGAGAGAGAGAGAGACAGACAGACAGACAGAGACAGAGACAGAGGGAGACAGAGATAGAGAGACAAGCAGACATAGAAAGAAAAGTAGATAGTTAGATAGAAAGACAGATAGAGAAGGAGAGAGAGAAAGAGAGAGAGAGAGAAAGAGAGAGAAAAAGAGAGTAAGAGAGAGAGAGAGCGAGAGAGAGAGAGAGAAAGAAATAGAGAGGGAAAGAAATAGAGAGAGAGGGGAAAGATATAGAAAGATAAACAGAGTGAGGAAAGTAGTGTAAGAAAGAAAGAGAAGGAAAGAGACGGAGATAGGAAAGACGAATTTTGCGTTTAGCTTAAAACTTGTGAGACAATAAATAAGATTGCGCAGAGAGGAAAGCGAGAAGAAACCCAAGCCATGAAATACGCAAAGAAAACTGGCTGAAGGAATGAGGGTGGGATGAAGGAAACATTAGAAGAAAAAAGCAAAAAAGGTAAAGAAAGAATTTGAGAAAGTGTATTGCGGTGAGAGATAAAGATGGATTGATATAAGAGGAAGAAGAAAGGTTTATACGCTATGAGACTTATTATATCTACATATCTCTGTCTCATATGTCATCTAAATTTTGTCATATAACTCATCTTCATCGTAACTCATCTCTTAACTACGCGGAGGAAGTTGTTGATTCGTCATAACGAAAGAAAAATGCAGAAAGTATTTAACGGAAGCCAGTCGGAAAACACCCGATTCTGTGTTCAGATCATGAAGTTGTTAAGCGTTTTGCCTTTTTATCCCTATAGAAGAGGAAATATAATATACTGGAGTTACGCATGCGCACTTCCACACACACACACATATTTATATAAACACGCATATATGCGCGCATATGTGTCTGTGTGATAAATGCCCCACTTCGTCCCACTTGTTTTGGAGCCTCTAAAAATTTATTTGAGTGCTGGGTTTCTTCCTGTAAGTCAATGTGAGATCGATAAGTTGCATGTCTCTCCCATAAGTACTAGTGTGCTGAGCTAAACTAACAACAACGTACTAAAATACTTAGCTACAAACAGAATTTCATTCAAAAGCAGGCATGTATTACATAACTACTCCATTCGATCGAGAAATAAATTATTTTAAAATATTTATCTTATTATATTTGGAAACTGACAGAGAATGAATTGATATCCTTCTCATAACTTGATCCC
The DNA here is from genome assembly GCF_046866305.1 of Octopus bimaculoides. NCBI lineage: Eukaryota > Metazoa > Mollusca > Cephalopoda > Octopoda > Octopodidae > Octopus > Octopus bimaculoides. Next base: position 72,078,391 of record NC_142930.1, on the reverse strand, counting down.
TAGATGAGAAACTGCACTCTGATACATATATATCCAAAGGCTGGAATGCATTTTCTGAACTAGAATCGTAAAAATCTGGTCTAAATGTTCAACAGTAAATGAATGGTGTCTACATGGTATGTCGAAGACGCCTAATGATGCAAAAATACGAGTCCATAGAAGTAACTTGCTTCCGAAATATAAATGAATATAGAGATCAGATTATCTTTTCCTTCTAACACACACACACACACACACACACACACACACACACACACACACACACACATACTCAGACAGACACAGACACACACACACACACACACACACACACACACACACACACACACACACACACACACACAACGACAGGTTTCCACAGAGTTTTCACCAACCAAATTCACTCACAAGGCATCGGTCACAGGGTGTCTTATAGTAGACACTTGCCCGAAGTGTCACGCAGCGAGTCTGAAAACGAAGCTGCAAGCTCGTAAACGGAGCTTATTAGCCACACAGCCATATATATATATATATATATAGGAAATAGTGGTACAACAAGGTACCAATTTTTGCTGGGAATAGCAGTCGATAATCGTTCGACGCTGGGTAAAGCTTAACTGAATTATAGAGGCAAAGGTGTGTGCAGACGGCGAATATAAAAAAAAAAAATCGTTTTACCTCTAGGAAGAACGCCAGAGAAATGGACAACCTTTACTCGAGTTTCGAACTTTTCAGAATACATTTGTTATCGTAAAACTGATTGGTAATCCTCAGTTAGGTCCACTGAAGAGACTCTCGCTCAGATATTTATTATTGCTTGTTTCCACTTTATCGTGATCAGTGATTTTTCGTCACTGGAAAAAGTATATATATATTTGCATTGAGAATCACTTCCCATCGTCAACCGGTGGTTGTAACACACTGATGACGGGTCAATACCCAGAAACTCGGGTCTGTGTGTATCACGTCAGGCTGGAGATGGGAACGATGACTTCCCTTTGCAAATACTGATAGGGCACAGATAGTGTGTCAATAGGCAGCTGGAGGAGATGTCTTCCTGGGGCTACAAGCTACAGTAGCATCGACCCTTAAGGGTTAGCCACATTTAGGTGGCAAATATACTTCACGATATATATATATATATATATATATATATATATATATATATATATATATATATATATATATATGTATGTATATGTATGTATATATATGCATATATGTATGTATATGTATATGTATATATATATATATATATATATATATATATATATATATATATATATATATATATATATTTATTTATCTATCTATCTATCTATCTATCTATCTATCTATCTATCTATCTATAAATATATATATACTTTTATTCTTTCATTTGTTTCAGTCATTTGACTACAGCCGTGCTGGAGCATCGCCTTTTAGTCGAACAACTCGACCCCAGGACTTATTCTTTGTAAGCCTAGTATTTATTCTATTGGTCTCTTTTACAGAACCGGTAAGTTACGGGGGCGTAAGCACAGACACACAAGCACACACACATACATACGTGCATACATACATACATACATATATATATATATATATATATATATATATATATATATATATATATATATATAATACACACACACACATATATATATATATATACATATATATATATATATATATATATATATATATATATATATATATATATATATATATATATATATATATATATATATATATATATACATATATGCGACGAGCTTCTTTTAGTTTCTGTCTACCAAATTCATTCATAAGGCTTTGGTCACCTCGTGGCTATAGCAGAAGACACTTGCCCAAGGTACTATGCAGTAGGATCATATATAATTGAAAATATTTGGAGTCAGCAAAAAAGAGTACCGTTGGACATTTATTTTCAATCACTACAATTGTTTCTGCGAAACGTATTTCTCCTGGCGTCTAGATACTTGATTAGGTAACCGTTTTCCTGCATTACGAGATCTAGTTGTGTTCCCTCATGCGATATATAAATATTTTCTCCGCAAATTCAAATTCTGGGCTTCTAACTGTTTATCAAACAGTTTGCCAAAGATTCTTCAGCAACAACAAACCTTGATAAACTCTGTGGTTACTACTAACTCCAGGCCACGACAGACAGAGAGGATGTTCTTGAAGCTGAGAATTTGAACTTACGGTGATAATATTTACATATTGCATGAAGAAACACAACTAGATCTCACAATACAAGGAAACGGTTACCTAATCAAGTACCTGCACGCCTGCATGCCTTCGTTGCGTAGAAACAATTGTAGTGATTGAAAATAAATCTCCTAGCGTACTCCTTCTTGTTGACTCCAAATTTTTCAATTATCTATTCACATACGAGAGAAGCCCAAACGCAAACCTGGAAGTACGTATAATACTACTACTGGATAGCAGAGGGTAAAATCTGAAGGTGGACGGACATTGTACTGTACTCTACTACGTTCTTAACAGAATATAGCATGACTATATATATATATGTACATAGAGAGAGAGAAAAGGGATATATATATATATATATGAAAAATATTTCAGTACAAATGTATTATATTCCAGTTAATCGGTGCCTTGTTTTACCACTCTTCTGAATTTATATATATATATATATATATATATATATATATATATATATATATATATGTCGTGGTACTCAATCGGTTACGACGACAAGGGTTCCAGTTGATTCGATCAACTGAACAGCCTGCCTGTGAAATTAACTTGCAAGTGGCTAAGCACTCCACAGACACGTGTACCTTTAATGTAGTTCTCGAGGAGATTCAGCATGACACAGAGTGTGACAAGGCTGGCTCTTTGAAATACAGGTACAACAGAAACAGGAAGAAAGAGTGAGAGAAAGTCGTGGTGTGAGAGTACAGCAGGTTTCGCCACCCCCACCCCCTGCCGCAGCCTCGTGGAGCTTTAGGTGTTTTCGCTCATTAAACACTCACAACACCCGGTGTTGGAATCGAAACCGCGATCCTACGACGGCGAATCTGCTGCCCTAACCACTGGGCCATTGCACCGCACGCACACACACATACACACACACACACACACACACACACACACACACACACACACACATGTACATGTGTGCTTGTATATCAGTATGTAAATATATAAGTACTACATTCTACAATTACTTCTGTTACTTTTTTCCTAATGTTCTTTCACGCTTATAATCGTTTCCCGCTGCAGCTGCATAATTTGCCTACAAGAAAAAGCAGTTCTCCCCAAACTATCAGCAATTTTCAAACATGTTAAAATTTCCAGTTTTACACTGAATGCTGAATATATGAAATTTGTCAGTCGTATATAGTATATATGTTTCATTACTAGTTATTGTTTACTTCAGTATTTTTGTTGTAGATAAGGAAAGAGACGTTATCATTTGATCTCCTACAGGGAATATTTCATACTATTATTTTTCATAGTACGAACTCATTTATTTTATTTGTCATGTGCATCTGGTTTAGATAACAAATCTTCTGAAGTTTTCCTTCAATACAATTTATTTTTGTAGAGCAAATCGTTGCATCATTTAAGAAAACTTTATCAGTAAATATTAGAATATATTATATATATTAAATTCATGTATTTATTAGCAATAGCTCATGTTATCTAGAAACTCTTTGATCATATGTAGTTCGGAGTTGAAGACTTCAATATATCCGGAAAAATTTAATACATAAATAGAGGCAATGTTTAATGACAAAAGACTGTTTTTATGTATTGAAAGATTGTTGCTCTTGCTATACATGTAAAATAGTAATACATATATCTCATAAAAGCAGAGGTAAAATATATATGTTATTGTTTCTTTTTAGCTTTGCTGTTAACATGGCTAAAGCATGTATTTTGTGTGATGAAGATGTTCTAATATATATTTTATACATTATTGCCGAAGGTTCTTCCTGGAATCCTTTCAACTTAGTTACCAACACTTTTTCTGTTTTATTATTCATATGACGACAGATCAAGAACAGTAATTCCGAATTCCGAATGCGAGCGTACACACAAACACACGTATACACATAATGACATGTGTGTGTGTGTATCTATTTGTATATTGATATATGTATGTAAGCATGTATACGTACATATATAAGTATATATATATGTATATATATATATATGTATATATATATATATATATACATATATATATATATATATATATATATATATATATATATATATATATATATATATATATATATATATATACATATATATATATATGTATGTATGTCTGTCTGTCTGTATGTATGTATGTATGTATGTATGTATGTATGTGTGCGTGTACCTATGTATGGGTAGAGACACGCATATTTTATGCTTGAATGTATATATATAAATTTGAAAAGAAAAGAATTGCTATACTAACTAAGCAAGAGAATAGGATGTAGCTTGAAGAACGGTTCCGTTAAATAATCAGAGAACTATTCTGTTCCAGACAATGAATGATTCCAACATGGATCAACTCTTTCACATCTATATGTAAATGCTATTGACAAAGCATACACGTATACTCACACACATGCGCACACACGCAGACCCTCCCACTCACACACACGGCAATATGAATATGTACATAAGACATAAATACATGTGCGTGTATGCATGTAGGAGAGCTTGTCTGTGTTGTATGTGCATTTGCTTATGTATATATATATATATATATATATATATATATATATATATACACGTGCGCGCGCACTCATATGTGTGTGTGTGTGTGTGTGTGTGTGTGTGTGTGTGTGTGTGTGTGTGTGTGAAAAGCACAAAGGTCGGTGTGTCTGGCATTAGTGAGTGGTTATTTGCTTGTCGAATATTGATGAAAACTAAGAATGATGGTGAGAGATGTTATTCGACACAAAAGAGACAGTGTGATGCGGAGCGAGATAGATATTGAGATATTTCGAGACAGATATATTAAAAGAGAGGAAGCCAGCTTATTAACAAAACGCTGCTGTCTGTAATCAATCACTGATTACTATCAATCACGTCAACAATACAACATGAAAAAGAGCACAACTTTGCGGTTTATTTACGTTAGTTTGTTTTAGATGCTAGTTGCTGGTTGTATGGGTGGGTGTGATTAAATACTTCCGTGCGTATGTGTGTGTATGTGTGAGCATGTGCATGCGTGTGTGAGACAGAGAGAGAAAGAAAGAAAGAAAGAAAGAGAGAGAGAGACAGAGAGACAGAGACAGAGAGAAAGAGAAATAGAGATAGGGTATGTACGTGTGAACGTTTGTGTATGTGTGTTTTGAAGAAATGTATGTTTTCTTTATATTTGATTGCATATCTGCAGTTTTTCTTGCAGTGTACTTCAAAGTTTGTATGCGGCGTATCACTTTGACTGAATGAATCAGTGTAAATAGATTTCCTACATATGTATGCATGCATGTATGTATGTATGCACTTTTGTATGTATGTATGTATGTATGTATGTATCTTTGTATGTATGTATGCATGCGTGTATGTATGCATGTATCTATGTATGTCTGTTTGAAAGCTTGCCTCGAAGTATTATATGTACACTTATGAGTATCATGCCTGTCACATAGGAGTATGCTGTATATGTTCGTATGTGTTTGTTTGTACGTGTGTGTCTGTGCTTGTGCGCCTATGACATACATTTGAGTATATTATTACAAATATATACATACATTCATGCACATACACACAAATATAAATGTATATATATATTATATATATATATATATATATTATATATATATATATATATATATATATATATATATATATATATATATATATATATATATATATATATATATATATATATATATATATATATGTGTATATAGTTTACACATGTACATATATTTCTGTGTTTTTGTGCGCATGTGTGTGAGTGTTTGTGTATATGTGCGAGCCTGTGTGTGTATGTATGTATGTATGTATCTATGTGTGTGTATGTATATATATATATATATATTCATATATAACAGTGCAGCAGCTATTCTATTAGTTTACATGCGCAAGTGTGTAATTCTACTAGTTTCGCATATTACATATACATATATTTGTGCCTGTGGCATTTTTGCATTGATACTTGTTCATATTATGTACGTAAATTGTAGTCGTCTGATTCCACATGTATACACCCACGCACCTCAGTTTTCTATACACGAGTGTGTGATTATATGCATACGTGACTGAGTAAGAATGTACAGAAGCGTGACACTCTGTCTGTCTGTCTGTCTTTTTGTACATATGTATATATGAATGTATCTATATACGTACGTATGAATGTATGTATATACGTATGTATGTGTGAATGTATGTATGTAAGTACGTCTGATTGTTTATGCGTATGTTTGTACCAAGTTTGTAATCGCCATGTTTTAATGTATCTTATACACCTTTCTGTCAAAGAATGGTGTCTATAAATAGGAAAACTAAACTGTGTATGTATATGTATTGTTTAGTACGCGTGTATATGGTGATAATGTATGGTGCGTATGCATCACTTTGTGAAACTTATGTGTATGAATTCCTTGGTATGTTAGCGTATATAATAGCAAGTATATATGTAACTCAGTTCGTATGATACAAACTGCGTATATGGTGCCGTTAATATATTATCTGTGTGTATACATATATGTGTATGTGTTGGCAAAAATGTATAAGTAGAGACATGTGTATACTCGTACGCATGTATATGTGTTTGTATGTTTTCATGTTTTTATATGTGTACGTTTATGAATGCCTAGAACAGTGTGCGCATATGTTTGCATAATCACATGTTCGATATTGTATGTTCGTCTCTAGGTTGTTTATATACAATATATGTGTAGGCAAATAATCTGTCTCTACGTACACAAATCGCTCTGTTTGTAGATAGCTATATACGCATAATTTGTATATGAGTATGCATTCACGTACGTATATACGAAGATTACTATATGTATGTATTCCAGTATGCTTATCTATGTTTTTACGTATGTATGCCATGTGTGTATATGTGTATGCCGTGTATAAATATGTGTGCGTGTGTGTTTTCATACCTTCACACTCCCTCCTTCATCTTGCCTGTCGCTATTATATCCCACAGCTCATTTATCACCGACAGCTTATATTTTCGCGCCATTTCTGATAGTTTCGCCTCGTCGCCACCCATCGCTGTTTTCAATATTTTTATTATTTTCCAACTACTGTTCTTGTTGTTGTTGTTGTTGCTGTTTTTCTCTGCCATACTACTACTACTACTAATACTACCACCACCACAACTACTACTACTACTACTACTACTACCACCACCACCACCACAACTACTACTACTACTACCACCACAACAACAACAACTACTACTACTACTACTACTACCACAACCACCACAACAACAACAACTACTACTACTACTACTACCACCACCACAACTACTACTACTACTACTACTACTACCACCACAACAACAACAACTACTACTACTACTACTACTACTACCACCACAACAACAACTACTACTACTGCTACTACTACCACAACCACCACAACAACAACAACAACTACTACTACTACTACTACTACCACCACCACCACCACCACCACCACAACTACTACTACTACTACTACTACTACTACTACTACTGCTGCCGCTGCTGATGTTGCTGCTGCTTCTGTTGTCATATTGTTGCTGTTAGTGTTTGTGATGTTTTTGTTGTTGTTTTTGTTTGTCTGTAGTTCGACTGATGTTGTTGCTAGTGTTTCCGTTATTGTTGTTATGGTTGTTGTATTTGGTTGTGTTGTTCGTTTTAATGTCTCTTTTATTTTTTTATTGTTGCCAGAATTTTTTTTTTCTTTTTTTTTAATGTTACATTTTCCGCTATATTTATTATATTAAAGAAAATGTTGGAAAAAGAAAGTCAAGAAATAGGAAGTGAAGAAGAAGGAGGGGGAAGAAGAGGAGGAAGAGAAGAAAACATTATGAAGGAGGAAAATGAGGAGAAGGAAAAGATGAAGAAGGAACAGGAGAGGGAGAAGAGAAGAAGAAGAAGAAGAAGAAGAAGAAGAAGAAGAAGAAGAAGAAGAAGAAGAAGAAGAAGCAGATGGAGGTAGGGGAGGAACAAGAGGAGGATAAGAAGAAATGAAGAAAGAGAAAGGGGAGTAAAATAAGGAGGGAGAGGAGGAGAAAAGAAAAAGAAGACTGTCACATTAAACCATTAACAATGTAACTTACTAGATCATTCAAACTACATATCTCCTCCTCTACCTCCTCTTCCTCCGCCTCCTCCCCTCCTCCTCCTCTTCTTCTTCTTCCCTTCCTTATCCCTCCCTCTCCTCTTACTATTACTCAACTCCAAAAAGTTGGTCGCCATGTTTTAGCTTTTCAAATTTTCATTGCAGCCGTTGTCTCTCTCTTTTTACTCGGCAATCTTTGTCTTTGTCTTACATTCTCTTTCGCTTCTATTTCGTGCGCAGACATATTGTTCGGTTCCCACCGCCGTTCCATTTTCTCTGCTATCACTCTGTCACTGCTACAGTTGCAATGGACTCGAGCAACAACAGAATTACGACGACAAAATCATTGCAATAACTAACGAAATAACTACCGACACCACCATAATTATCATTTTATTCGTCGTTGTCCCCGACGACGACGACGATCACCACCACCACCACCACCACCACCACCACCACCACCACCACCACCATCATCATCATCCTCCTCATCATCATCATTATTGAAGCATAAACAAGCTAAAATATAAAATATGAAAAGAAGAAAAAGAAAAAAGTGGTCTTTACTGAAACAGTTTTCGAACTATGGACTGAAGAGTGAAGTCATTTTGGTTTCAAAAGAGCAAAAGAATGCATAAAAAATATCCATCCATCCATACATCCATCTATACATGCATACATACGTGATGGCTACAAACTCGCGTTCGAATATTGCCATCGCCTGATCGAAAGTCCCACACATGCGAAGGCCATTTTTGCGATAGATCTTACTTTGTTTTTTAAGCGATGCCTGTGCATGATGATTTTATATAGTGGGGAAAAGATTGCACAAATTCATCCCCACTCTCTGAACATGGACGACAGAAACTCGAAAAGGTTGTACTGGGTACATGTTGCCAGTAGCGCCCAAGAGCGATCTGACATACATAAATACATACATACATGCATAGATGCATACATATAGAAAACCCCTTGTTATTGAATACGTATATAAACACAAGGAATATTGGCGCAACATTTCGATCAATAACTCTTCAAATGCAAACATAACAGGTTAGATATTGTTTGAGACAGACAAGAAAAAATATGCCCAGTTATAGAGGTCAGTTGCCCTGCTGATGAGAATATCTTTAGAAAGTCAAAGAAAAATAGGATAACTAGGGTCAACCACTTTAAACCATCAGCTTCAGTAGCTAGATTATAAATTCATAGTTATACCAATAATAATCGGTGCACTTGGTACTGTGAATATATACCTTGAAAACCTCTGGGGCATCACCTTAAAAAACTTTAATCGAACACATCGACCTCAATACTCTTTTAAAGCCTTTTATCATCTAATTGTGTCCAACTGCTAATGTTACAGATATGTAAACTCACCAACACCGGTTAACGATCGGTTGGAGGGGGGGGGCAAATATGAACACAAAAACACACATATACATACGCATCTATATACACACATACTAGTATGTATACGACACGTTTCTTTCAAATTCCGTCTACCAAAATCCACTCGAAAGATTTTG
>NC_142930.1:72051133-72063633 GCF_046866305.1 Octopus bimaculoides | reverse complement strand
CTGTGTGTTGTGTAAGACACTTTATTTCACTTTGCTCCGGTTGACTCGGCTGTAGAAATGAGTCCAGACATCACTGGTGTCAAGCTGTATCAGCTTTTGCCTTTTCCTAGGATAACATTGGTAGAGACGAGAGGCTGGTACGCATTGTCGACAGCTAGTCTTCCATAAACAACATTGCCAGAGTTGTGCCTAGTGCCTCAGAGGAGAACTTTCTAGGTGCATACGATGGTCCTTCATGACCGAAGGGTGTCTTTATATATATATATATAAACACATCGATCCCAGGACTTATTCTTTGTAAGCCTAGTACTTATTCTATTGTTTCATTTTGCCGAACCGCTAAGTTATAGGGATGGAAACACACCGACATCGGTTGTCAAGTGATGGTGGGAGGACAAACACAGACACAGAAGCACACACACACACATGTAAATACATACATACATACATACATACATACATACATACATACATACATACATATATATATATATATATATATATATATATATATATATATATATATACGACAGGTTTCTTTCAGTTTCCGTCTACCAAATCCATTCACAAGGCTTTGGTCGGCCCGAGGCTATAGTAGAAGACACTTGCCCCAGGTGCCACGCAGTGGGACTGAACCCGAAACTTTGTGGTTGGTAAGCAAGCTACTTACTACACAGCCACACACATACATCTGTCGATCCATTTGTCTACCCATCAATATATATTTACATGTAGAAAAGTATTGTAGTCCGCTTGAATCATTGTGTATTGTTTGTAAAGAATAAAAAGCTTTGAATGATACAACAATGCACTATAATACAAAAAATGGGCTATATACCTGATGATATTTCGGAATAAAATTCCTTCTTCAGATGTTCTTAGATGGAGTCGCTGCTATAATCAGTTTTCCAACAGCTTTTCTTTTCATATGAGTTTGTGTATGTGGATAAATACACACATATATTCATATATATGTACGTGTATAAATAAACACATATATTTATATATGTTTGTGTATGTGGTTAAATTTACACACGACAAGGACAAAAAGGTTGTTCTTTATTATAAATGAAAATTTGCAATGTGGATTAGTTTCTCCCATTCCTCTCTCTCTCTCTCTCTCTCTCCCCCTCTCTCTCTCTTTCTCACCCTTCTCTCTCACTAACCACCTCTCTCTCTGTCTCTCCGTTTTTGTGCCTATTGTACCAGGTGCCAGTTACCTTTGTCTGACGAACTGCAAGGTAGCTGAGACATAAACAAATCAACACTGCCATTGTAGCAATCTTCAGCAAACAGTATTCGTGGATACATTTCACTGGCCAACTTCTAACCGCCATCCACTCAAACTAATGGTGAAACGCCATGGAGTGATGGAAATGAAGAGATACGTAGACCGGAATTATCTCGAAGGATGATGAATCATGAGAAAACACTACCAGAAATTTATAATTTGCACACGATGAAGAACGCAGCAGGGCCTGCCTTGACCTGTAGCAAAAACAGGTTAACGTGACTACACTGAGGGCCACAACGCAGGGCAAATTATACTAGAGTTATTAATTAGATTTTTTTGACTGTTCACATAAAGAAAAATAAAGGATTGAAAGCGGAACATGGGCTTCTTTAACTAGTTGGATGTTAGTCAGAATACTCCTTTTATTTTTACCTCTTTTATTTGTTTGAATCATTGAACTGCGGCCATGGTGGACACCGCATTTAAAGTGTTTAGTTGAACTGATTGTCCCACTATTTATTATAAAGCCAGGTGCCTATTGTACCAGGTGCCAGGTGTCTTTGTCTGACGAACTGCAAGGTAGCTGAGACATAAACAAATCAACACCGGTTGTCAAGTAGTGGTGTGGGGAACAAACATAATAGAAACACACACACACACACGCAATAAGGAAATAATGACATTTGCTAGACGCAATTCAAAACCAAATAGTAAATAATTGATCGTCATTAAAACGTGATGAAGTGTACTGGAAGCACCAGCATTGCTAGAAATAAGATTTAAGGAACTCTTTAGCCACAAAAGCACATTTTCTATTTACTCACAGGGGAGACAACCTCCCCACGAGTATATATGAACATATAAAACAAAATGGAACAACAATGGAATAAAGAATTATGTTATGAACTTCATTAGCTTACAGTACGTTTATATTGAGTTCTAACACCAGGTTATTAACATTGCAATGCTGAAATGATACCTTAAAATATATAAAACATAATATAGCGGACTCTAGACGAGAGAGTCCAATATATATATATATATGTCGAACGACCTGCATAAATGATTTTGTTTATAATGATCAAATATATGTACCTCACCTTAGCTCACTCTTTTCTTCAGGTCGACGTTGCTTAAACAGGTGCACGATGTAGCAGGTGTCAGGCTTCGAAGTGATCGCAGAGCAGCGTAAAATGAAGTGTTTTGCTAAAGAACTCAACGCACCACCCGGTCTAGGAATTGAAATCACGATTTCGCGATTGTGAGTGCAACACTCAAACCACTAAGCCATCCGTCCTCTCTCTCTCTCACTTTCTCTTTCTCTCTCTCTCTCTTTCTCTCTCCCTCTCCCTCTCTCTCTCTCTCTCTCTCTCTCTATATATATATATATATATATATATATATATATATATATATATATCGATTTAAATAAGAGCTAAAATCTGATCCATTGTAAAGACTTTATTATGACCTATGACCATTTCGATGCAATATCCAGATTGATTCATGCATATTATAAAATATGGAATATTGTATCTCTTCAGGGTCGGATTAATTCAAAGCAGACAGTAAAAATAGACAACATTCATAGACAACATTCAAAGTTGTCCTATAATTACATGTAAATAAACAAGCAAATTAAATCAGACTTAGTTACCATATTCAGGAATGTAGTTAGTAAAAATTTTCTTAAAAACTCGCATTACTATAAAGTCATTAACGCACATAAGGTAAGGTTTGGTTTTTCTAATACCAAAAAATTTAACCCAAATTATCGCCACCCATAACTTAAAGCTATTAAGCTCTAATTCTATTGAAGATTCTACTAGCATAAATATAGGTAACAATCTTAATTTTCCAAAAGACACTGTTATAGATAATCTTAAAGTAAACAATAATAATAAGAGTTCCAATTTTAATAATAATAACATAATAGTAATATCTGAAATTAATCCTAATAGAATTAGGTTCCTTGGTGCAAATGCAAAAACTAAGAATACTGTATATAGGTGTAATATTTTAACTAAAAAGAGGATTTGGAGTTATATTGGTGCGTCTTCACTTGAAATCTCGAAACGATTACTCGACTTTTAGAGTTAGGAATAAACAAAATAGCACGGCGCTTAGTAGTTTAATTTGGCAATTGAAAGACCAAAATAAAGAGTACTCTTTGGAATGATCAATAATAGGTAAGTCGTTTCCGTATGACAAGGGTAAAAATTTTTGTTTCTTATGTAATTTGGAATTGTATTTCATACTATTTTCCAAGGGTGACCTAATTAATAAAATTACATTTAAATCTTTCAGATGCTTACATATGAATAAACATACATTTTTGTTCTATTAATAGGATTTATTAATATAATTTTGTTGGGTCATAATCAATCTAACAATGTGCTTGGATGTTTTTAAAAAAAAACTGATTCATTTAGTTTCACTAGAATTTTTCTTATTTATTGATGTGCTAGATTTACCTCCCCTTGACCATCAATCTTAGCTTTATATCACCAATTTTGGATATATAATGTCTCGTTCATAATATAACTTGATTTCTATAGAATTTTTTGTTCATAAATATCTATTGTATTATTTGATATTATTTAGTCTTCTGGCTTACTACTTTATATCATAATAATTACTTAATTTTTCAATCATAATTTTATATATGGATTATTTGCGATGAGACCTCTATATTTGTTTACGGTCTTTGCACTATCGTATTAATCAATCAATCCTAGTAAATTTGTATAGCTTAACTTTATTTTAATTTGGTCTTGCCTTAACCATATACCGTGATATTATACTATATGTGCTCAGCTTTAATATAATATAGTATTTTATTATTGGGAAGTTTTGTTCATTTTGGATTGTAATTTCCCTTTTAATTTTTTGTTTAGCAAATATTGAAATTTTCCTTAATTGCTGGTACTGTCCCTCTAATCCATCTCCTATGTTATTTTTTACTAGGTTATTGTAAATTTGGGACTAGTTTTAGATGGTTACTATTTGAATATAAATCAATTTAATTCATTTAATTCATTTAATAATTTATATTTTATAATCTATTATTTTTAATTACATATCCTTTATTTGCTTTTAGAAGATTATAAGTTCCGTTTTTTAAATCAAAGTTAACATTACAATGTAATATGATCAATAACTTTGTCCGACTCATTTAGATTCTCTAATAACATATATATATTCTTTTGCTAGATTTAATATATAATTAAGATTAGATTTGGATGGTTATTATATTTTTTTGGGGTGTAATCTAAGTTTATCTTGATTACACATACTTTATTAATGTCTTTAAGATCATATATTAAAATATGAAATATGTTTTTAAATAATCAAAATTAATATAACAATGTGATTGGATCAATAACATTGGCTCACTCATTTTTTTAGATTTTCTACAAAAACACACACACACATATATACTTTTTTGCTAGATTTAATGGTTAATTAAGATTAGATTTAGTTGGGTGCTAGTTGAGTGTATATCAATTTAGCATATTTTGCATTTTATAACTTTTAATCTTTTATTTATCTTGATTAAATATCCATTATTGGTATCTATATGATTCTAATTTTTATTTTTTAAAATCTAAATTGTTACAATATTGTCATAGATTCAATAACATTGACTAATGAGTTTAGATCCACCTATAAACACTCACATATACATTATTTTGCTAGTTTTTAATGTGTAATTAAGATTGAATTCATATGCTTACTATTTGAGGATATCTTAAATTCATGTATTATGTAATATTGTAATTTAAAATATCCTTTGTTATCTAGATTACATATCCTTTATTGTGCTCTTTAAGTTCTTTTTATAAAAAATGTTTTTTATAAATCATAATCAATCTAACAATGTGCTTGGATGTTTTTAAAAAAAAACTGATTCATTTAGTTTCACTAGAATTTTTCTTATTTATTGATGTGCTAGATTTACCTCCCCTTGACCATCAATCTTAGCTTTATATCACCAATTTTGGATATATAATGTCTCGTTCATAATATAACTTGATTTCTATAGAATTTTTTGTTCATAAATATCTATTGTATTATTTGATATTATTTAGTCTTCTGGCTTACTACTTTATATCATAATAATTACTTAATTTTTCAATCATAATTTTATATATGGATTATTTGCGATGAGACCTCTATATTTGTTTACGGTCTTTGCACTATCGTATTAATCAATCAATCCTAGTAATTTTGCTCTGCATATTGTATTTAAACTTCATCACGAAGGTAATTAACTTAATTCTTCTTTAATTTGTTAGCTACAATTTGAATGTATCCTAATGCAGTTCATTTATCTTCATTTTTACTCATATTTTAAATATTTTTGATAGCAGCAATTTGAATGTAACCTAAAAATTTTGTTTTATTATATATATATATATATATATATATATATATATATATATATATATATATATATATATATATATTTATTTATTTATTTGTATATATGTACATATGTGTGGGTGGGTGTGTATGTATATATGTATATATATATATATGTATATATGTATATATATATATATGTATATATATATGTGTGTATATATGTATATATACATATATATATATATATATGTATTTATATATGTTGTCTGGTCAATTCTGCTGACGATAGTCTGACCTTGTAAGATATAATCTTTATCTTACTAAAATTGACTTGAAACCATGGTACAGAATATAGATTGGTAAAAGTTTTTATTTTTCATTTCCTTTCGAAATTATCCCTAACTTTTGTGGTTAGTATTTTTGCTGCTATTTCTAGCGAGTAGATGTCCTATTATAGGCGTTTCTGCATTTCTAATGAATAATACATAGTCTATTGACTGTTTTTACTCTCGCTAGACCACTGGTGGTAAATAAAATTTCTAAAATTTTCTTTGCCACCCTATAATTTATTAATAATGATAAAATTCTTTTTGGATGATTTTCTGTAGGAATTTCGGCATTTTGCATTTTTGTATTTGCTGCCGATTAGGTAAACCGTAAATACGCGGTATATTTTGAAAAATTAGACATAAAAACACGAACCATGCTGCGTACTGATTCGTGCTTCATATGTTGTCTGGTCAATTCTGCTGACGATAGTCTGACCTTGTAAGATATAATCTTTATCTTACTAAAATTGACTTGAAACCATGGTACAGAATATAGATTGGTAAAAGTTTTTATTTTTCATTTCCTTTCGAAATTATCCCTAACTTTTGTGGTATGTAGTATTTTTGCTGCTATTTCTAGCGAGTTATTATAGGCGTCTCTGCATTTCTAATGAATAATACATAGTCTATTGACTGTTTTCACTCTCGCTAGACCACTGGTGGTAAATAAAATTTCTAAAATTTTCTTTGCCACCCTATAATTTATTAATATATATATATATATATATATATATATATATATATATATATATATATATATATATTTGCTTATTTTTTCTTATTTCTTACAATTTATGTTCTATAATCTATCGGGCATAAATAACCATATAAGGCTTTTTATTTCTAAATCTTAACTTAATATAAGGTCTTGTTTAATATAAGGTCTTGTTTATGTATATTTAAGGTGATTATATGGTATATTATATATTAGCATTACTTATTAGATTTACTTCTATTTGACCATTAACCTGTGTAAAAAATATATTTTTAAATATTTTTTAAAACATCTAACGGTTTTTTCTTCGGTCTGAGTTTTTTTATTTACTTTCATAAGTCCAACGGTTTTTTTTTAATGTACAGCGTTCCGTACTGGTTCGTTATCAAACTTCAGAGGATAACATCATAAATTAGCATCACTTCTCATTTACTTTGTCTTCTAACGGTTTCAATACCGATATGCTATACAGTTTCATTACGTATCATGTCTATTCAACTTGTTTATTTACATGTAATTATAGGACAACTATGAATGTTGTCTATTTTTACTGTCTGCTTTCAATTAATCCGACCCTGAAAAGATACAATATTCCATATTTTATGATATGCATGAATCGATCTGGATATTGCATCGAAATGATCATAGGTCATAATAAAGTCTTTACAATGGATCAGATGTTAGCTCTTATTTAAATCGATATACATACAAAAACTCACATGTGAGTATTTTGTTACGTTTGATAACAGATACAATATTTTTACCAAATTTTGGTATAAATTTATAAATACATACATACATACATATATATATATATATATATATATATATATATATATATATATATATATATATATAGTTAAAGAAACACAAAAAAAACAATAACAAAAAAACAACAAAGTGAGGACGTGATACGGATAGTGTTATTGGACGCTCGGGAAAGGAAGGAGAGAGAGTATGACGTTTCGGGTGGAGCCCTTCGTCGGAAAGACAGAAAGTTCGGAGAATGGAAAAACGGAGGAAGAGGAAAATGGCACCGATGCCCACGAGGTTACATTGTGAAAGGACCGGACGAGGAGGTGGTGGGGGAAAAGTTCTTTCTAAGACAGAAGAGTGAAAAAGGAGGTGAATATCTGTGCGTGCGCGAGAGTCTACGGGTGTGTGTGTGATAACAGAACGTGTGTGTGTGCGCATGTATGTGTGTGTGTGTGTGTGTGTGTGTGCATGGTTTGGTGGTTTATCTGTTAGTGTGTATGTGTGTTTGTGTGTGTGTGTGTGTGACGTAGTGGAAGGAATTAGCAGCAGGAATAGTTAGTGGGTGCTTATGGACAATGGTTAGTGGAAGGTCAGCAGGCAGTTTTTGAGTATGTGTGTGTTCCTGTGTGTGTTTGTAGGTGTTGGGTACGTGTGCGTGTGTGTGTGTATTTTGTACGTGCGCGTGTGTGTATGTGTATGTTTTTGTGCGTGCGTGTGTGTTTGTGTGTATGTGTATGTTGTGTATATGGGCGTTGCTGTGTACGTGTGTGTGAGTGCGTTTGCTATTGTATTTGCGTGTGTTGTTTATGCCCATGTGTGTGTGATTGTATGCGTGTCTGTGTGAGTGTGTTGTGTTGGTGAGAAGTGTGTGTGCGTGTGTATGTGTATGTGGGTGTGTGCCTGTGTGTGTATGTGTGTGGATGTGCGTGTGTGTGGGGGGATTGTGATGTATGTGGGGTTGTGAGTGTTAGGTACGGGTGCATGTGTGTGTATGTGCGTGTGTGTTCATGTGTGTCTGTATGTGTGTGTCCGTGTGCGTGTGTGAGCGCGTGTGTGTATATTTTTTGTGCGTGCGTGTCTGTGTATATTGAGTATGTTTTCGTGCGTGCGTGTGTGTTGTGTATGTGAGTGAGTATTGTGTATGTGAGAGGTGTGTGTGCGTGTGTGCATGTGTGTGTATGTGTGTGTTTGTGTATGTGAGAGGTGTGTGCGCGTGTGTATGTGTATTTGTGTGTTTACGTGTGTGTGCGTGCGTATGTGTGTGAGCGTAAGGATGTGTTCCAAGTATGTGTGTTATTTTGTGTGTGCACTCCTGTGTGTGTGTGTGTGCATGTGTATGCGGCTGTGTGTGTACGTGTATGTAGGCGTGCGCGTATATATGGGTGTGTGTGTGCGTGTGTGTTTAGGGCTGTGTAAGGTGTGTGTCTCTACCACTGTGCGTGTGTGTGTGTGTGTATATATGTGCGTTCGTCTATATGTGTGTGTGAGGGCGCGCATGTATGTTTGTCATGTGTGTGGGCGGTATATATGTAAGGTGGGTGGGAGGTGTGTGGGAGGTATGTGTGAATGGGGGTATATATGGGTTATGTGTGCAAGGGTATGTATGCTTGGGTGTGTGTGTGTGTGTGTATGTTTGCGTGATTGTTAGCGTGTGTCTATGCGCAAGTGTGCGTGTGTATGTGCGTTTGTATAAGTGTGTGGGCGAGTCTGAGCGTGTAAGTGCATGCATATGTGTTGTGTGTGTGTGGTGTGTTGGGGGGTAGGTGTGCTTACATGTGTGTGTATGGGTGCGTGTAGGAAGGGATGAAATAAATTGTGGAAAATTGTAGTGATTGTATTAAAAAAGTGAATAATGGATATAATGTAAAGTGGATAGGGGGGGGGGGGGTAAAAAAAAGAAAAGAAATATATATATATATATATATAAAAAGAATAATAAATAAAGAAAAGTGTTGCATTGTCGTAAAGGGGAGAGTCATAAGGAAGAGGGGGCTGTGTTGAGTCCGAAGGGGTAATTGCGAAACAAGGTGCAAAAAATAGTACTCGAATACCGGAGGTAGGGTAATATGCTTTATTGAAAAGCAGCAAAAGTATCACAAAAACTGTTACTCAGAGTTTCACGCTCCCGTTCGTCGGACAGTTTTGCTTAGAATGGAACAGAAATAAGGTTATAAGCAAACATAAAATTAGTTTAATGGATACACATTTGAAAATGGTTTTGTTTCATTGGTCCTTTTAACTAACGGTCTTTAGCATGCAAAGAACAAATTTCAGTATAAAATCATCTTATTATAAGATCGAAGGAAACCTTAAATCAAAAAGCTTATAAAAGGGCAGAGTCTAAATACATAGGGTATGTATTTAGATTCTGTCATTTCATAAGCTTTCTAACAATTCGCGTAAAAGTCCGACGGTCCCAATCTGAAAGTTTTGGTTTTCTTCCGGAGTTTTGTTTCGACGACAAGGTTTTTCCCTCTTTCTCAAAGGCTGTCATTATTTTCGAGACAGTACTTCTTGATATACCGAATATTTCAGCTGTTTTCGTTACATTAGCGCCTGCCATACGAGCACCAACAATTTAACCTCTTTGAAAGTCCGATAGATTTGTCATTTTAATGAATTTTAATTACCTTTTTCTGATGATATCTGAAAAGAAACTGCAATTTTAGGAAAACATATTAAGCAGCACTAATAATAAATCAAAAAGCATAATAAATAAACAAGCTTTTGATGGTTTTATAGATACTTCAAAATTATGATGCTATGATGCTAGGTGCTTCCATTATTTTAATAAAATTGCCATTGGCTTCAACCACGCCCTCTAGACGACTTCGGAATCTCCTGCAACTCTTTTTCGAGGTCTCCTTGTTTGAGTTGGTGAATGCTGTCATAATCCTTGTCTTCAGTTCATCTTTGGCGTAGTTTTGTCGATCTCTCGCTCAACTGCAACCCACACATAATAATCAAAGGGTTGCAGTCTAGAGAGTTAGGTGGCCAGATGTTAGGGGCGATGATGTCGCAGAAATTGTCTGACAGCCATGACTGGGTTCTCCTGCTTGTGTGGAATCGTGTAGAGTTCTGTTGCTAGACATAGGGTCTTCCAGTAGCCACCCTATTGACTCAGGGCAGCATTACCTCTTCCAATGTAGGCCTCTGTGATGTAGGCCTCCGTGTTGTGTGTGAGACCACGCGGGAAGATGAATGGAGGCATAACGTCGCCATTACTAGTGATCACTCCAAAGACCATGATGTTGACTGGATGTTTGATTTTTATCACACTCGGTACATGTCCTCAGATTGCACTGTCCTCAGACTGACACCCAAATACTCTGCAATGTTCGTATTGGAACTTCCGGCGCGCGTGCCAAGCAGTTCAGCATGTTGTTTCCAAATTTCTGGTAGAGTGAATGACGTCATGTTGCTGCTTTCCTCACAGACGGTGCCCAGCTGACCCTACTATACTGTGTGGTCGACAAAATCAAAAAGAAACAATGCGCATGCGCGAAATTAAAAATATAAAATGGGCATAACTTTTCCATCGCACCCTGTATATATATATTATATATATGTATGTAAGTATGTATGTATACACACACATACAACGGGCTTCTTTCAGTTTCCGTCCACCCAATCCATTTACAAAGTCTTTGGTCTTTCTTTGGCTATAGTAGAAGACACCTCCTCAAGGTGTCATGCAGTGAGATTGAACCCAAGACAACATGCCTGGAGGTGACAGCTTCGTAACTACACAGATATGCCTGAGCCTATGTAAACCAATTTATTTATTTATTTATTTATTTATGTGTTTCAGCCAAGTGGCTGCGGTCATGCTGGTGCACCGTAAATATAATTGTTACAAAATAAATATATTTAGAATTATCATACCAAGTGTTTTAACAATGTAAATAGAAGATAAATATTATAATTTTTAAGACTGCAAATATTTTCGCCGACAAAGTAAAATGCGACGGAAGTGCTCTTCTGATTTTCTCTTTTGTAAAATCAATACTCGGTCGGTTTTATTTTTCAGAAAATGAACCGGAACTTCTGTAAAGCTGAAAAATATTCTTTTCTACTCCAGGCACAAGGCCCGAAATTTTGGGGGAGGGTCCAATCGATTAGATCGACCCCAGTACGCAACTGGTACTTAATTTATCGACCCCGAAAGGATGAAAGGTAAAGTCGACCTCGGCGGAATTTGAACTCAGAAGGTAAAGTCAGACGAAATACCACTAAGAATTTCGCCGGCGTGCTAACGTTTCTGCCTGCTCGCCGCCTTAAAACTGAAAAATATCGCCTGATCGTCGTACGTCCTTGTAAGCTCAAGAATTTCACATTTTATATGAAAATTTTAACTTTGTTGATCTTGAATGTAACACTTTGTGCAAAGATATCGGTTTTCCTCTCCGGAGCATTAAAAGTATTCTTTTTCTTTGTTAGATTTGATTGAAAGACTTTCACTGTCCAACTCATTGTGAGGAGGTACTAATTTTATTTGTTCATTTATTTACTACTACTACTACTACTACTACTACTACTAGCACCACCACCACCACCAACAACAACAACAACAACTCCACCACCACTACCATCACCACCACCAACACAACCACTGTCAGCAGCAGCAGCAGGCCGGACAAAATGCTTTCGGCATTTCGTCCGTCTTTATGTTCTGAATTCAAATTCCGCCGAGGTTGCCTTTGCCTTTACCTTTCATCTTTCCGGGGTCGATAAATTAAGCACCACTGAAACACTGGGGTCGAGTCAATCGACTGTCACCCTCCTCCAAATTTCAGGCCATGTGCCTTTAGTAGAAATGATTATTATTATCATTAATGCGGTGAGATGGCAGAACCTTTAGCACGTCGGACTAAATGCCGCTAAGTATTTTGTCCGTCTTTACGTTCTGAGTTCAAATTCTGCAGAGGTCGAGTTTGGCTTTCTTTTTTTGGGGTCAATAAAATAAGTAGCCTCCCACAAAACTGCTGCCCTTGTGGTAAAATTTGAAACCATTATTATTATTAGTAGTAGTAGTAGTAGTAATAGTAGTAGTGTATCTTTTTCTCTGAAAATGCTGACATAACCCGTATAGTCGCCT